>NW_022436957.1:9561007-9671531 GCF_009761245.1 Sapajus apella
CACCACCACCACCACCACCACCACCACCACCACCACCACACACAAACACACCCTCTTACCCCTCTTCATGGGGCCTTCTCCTTGCTATATTACTGATTCCTAATGAGCCACAAAACTAAAAAGAAAAGGGGCAGGAACCAAGCTTCACAACTTTCAAGCAACCAGCAATGGGAAAATGGAGGGGGATGGGGGTGGAGAATCCTGCCTCAGAGAGGCAGCAGTGAATGTCAGTGGACAGAAGCTTCCGTGATTCAGAGCTGGCCAAGCATTTCTCAACAGGGGGTGACTGTGCCCCTCAGGGGACATTTGGCAGTATCTGGAGATATTTTGGTTGTCAAAGCTGGGGGAGAGGGTGCTTCTGGCATCTACTGAGTAGAGATCAGGGATGGCGTTCAACACCCACAGTGCACAGAATATGCTCTTATAACAAAGAATTATCCAGCTCCGAATGTCAACAGTGCCAATGTGGAGATTCTCTGAGGTAGCATAAAAAACATCTATATCATTTAGACCAGTGGTTCCTAATCCAGGCAGTTTTGCCACCCAGGGACATTTAGTGGTGTCTGGAGACAGTTTTGGTTATTACAACTGAGGGTGGGACACTATTGGCATCTAGTGTGTAGAGGCCAGGGATGCTGCTAAACCTCCTATAATACACAGGGCAGTCCCCACCCCCAAATAAAGAATGATCATACCCAAAATGCCAATAGTGCTATAAACCGAACATTAAATTCTAGGCTGAGCATGGTGGCTCATCCCTGTAATCCCAGTTTTGGGAGGCCAAGGTGTGCAGATCACATGGTTAGGAGATTGTAACCATCCTGGCCCAACACAGTGAAACTCTGTCTCTACTAAAAATACAAAAATTAGCTGGTTGTGGTGGCATGTGCCTGTAATCCCAACTAGGGAGGCTGAGGCAGGAGAATCACTTGAACCAGGGAGTTGGAGGTTGTAGTGAGCCTAGATTGCACCACTGTGCTCCAGCCTGGTGACAGAGTGAGACCCCTTCTCAAAAGGAAAAAAAAATTTCTAAGGCCCCCCAAATCATCTGAATAGATTCCCACTCTATGCCAAGGGCATTCCAAAGTTAACCTGAAAAAACTAGTTCAAGCCATGATTGGAGGGGGGTGGATTAAAACATACCTCAGTATACCCTCTTCCTTTTTGGAATTCAGGAAAAGCCAACCAGCAGTAACATCAACATAGACCTTAAATCTGATAAGAGACATTTACAATCTATTATCTCTGAAGCCTGCTATCTGGAGGCTTCATCTGCAAGATAAAACTTTGGTTTCCACAACCACTTATCATCTTATCATCATAACCCAGACATTCCTTTCTACTGATTCCAGGTCTTTAGATAATTTTTACATCTTCCTATAACCTGCAAGCCACCTGCCGACCCCCTTTGAGTTGTCCCACCTTTCCAGATTGAACCAATGTATATCTCACAGGTATTGATTGATGTCTCATGTCTCCCTAAAAGGTATAAAAGCAAGCTGTGCCCTGGCCACCTTACGCACATGTTATCAGGATCTCCTGAGGCTGTTTTACAGACCCATTCTTAACCTTGGTAAAATTAACTTTCTAAATTGAGACCTATCTCAGATACTTTTGGGTTCACAGGGCCATGGGTGAGAAACTCTGCTCTAAGGTTACAATATATATTTCTGGTCTCAGACATTTGGTGACACTGCCAAATTCTAAAATCTTAAAAAGAAATGCTTAAAAGAAAATTAACTTTCTTAGAAAACATTATAGAGCAGAGGTTCTCCATTTTTCCTGCACATTGGAATAATCTGGGGAGCATCTGAAAATCCTGATGCCCTGGCTTCACCCTAGACCAATTACATCTGAATTTCTCAGGGATGGGACTCAGGAATTAGAGGGCTGGGGTTTGTTTTTTTGATGCTCCCCTGGTGATTTCAATGAGCACTCAAGTGTTAAACAGCACAGGTCAGCAAACTGTGGCCCACCAGCTAAATCTGGCTCTCCTCATGGCCTGCAAACTCAGAATGATTTTGACATGATTCTAAGTGATTACTTTTTTAACCACTTAGAATATATTTTTAAAAATATTTTGTAACACATGAAAGGTACACAAAATTCAAATTTCTGTGTCTATAAATAAAGTTGTATTGGCACACAGCCACACTCATTCATTTACGTATAGTCTACAGGTACTTTCAAGCTACAAAGGCAGGGTTGAGTTGCCACAGGTATTTATCATGTGGCCCTTTACAGGACAGTTTTGCAGAACTCTTTTAAAGAGCAGTGGTTCTCTCTTTTTTTTTTTTTTCTCTCCCAGATAGAATCTCACTCTGTTGCCCAGGCTTGAGTGCAGCAGTGCAATCTCAGCTCTCTGCAACCTCTGCCTCCTGGGCTCAAGCCATCCTCCTGCCTCAGCCTTCTGAATAGCTGGGACTACAGGCAAACTTTAACCTGCATATAAATCTCCTGGGGACCTCATTAAAATGCAGATTCCATTCAGGCAGGTCTGGAAAGGACCTTAAGCTCCCAAACAATTCTATCCTCCCTGCCCTCCAGTCTCACTCTGAGCCAGGAGCTGGCTCTCAAAGATGGTCTGTGCAGCCCTTGGAGACCTCAAGATCCTTGTGGGAGGACTGTGAAGCCAAAACTCTTTCGATAATAGCACCAAGATATTATTTACTTTTTTTTCACTGCTTGACATTTGCACAGTAAAACTGCTGATGCCTGAGCACGAATTGGGCAGTGGCCCATAGTGTACTTAGCAGGAATACATTCCTTACCACCACACACTTGCAAGAAAAGAAATTAAAAATCTAGTTTCATTTCAAAATGACCTTGATCCAATAAAAAAAAGTATTAATTTGATTAAACCTCAACTCCCGAGTACGTGTCTTTTGAACAGTTTGTGTGATAAAATGAGAGGATGCAGAGAGCCGTTCTGCTGCAAACTAGCATGTGATGGTGGGCTGAAGGAAACATTCTTGTGTAATTGAGTTATGAGCCGAACTTGCACCTTTCTGGGGGCGAACACTCCCTTTCTTGAAAGAATGCCCGATGAGCTACAGTTTTTCAGATTTAAGTATTTGGCAGAAACTTTCTCAAAAATGAACCAAGTGAGCAGCTTGTCACTTCAAAGAAAACAACTGATAGTAACTGTTGCCAATCACTTTTGAAAAACTTGTACCTGCCATAGTGAGACCAACAGCTTCCTAATACTTACCAGACTTCTTGATGAAATTGGTGGCTATATTCACAAATGCAATTTTTTAAATATGGTTTAAGGAAATGTGTCAATATCTAGAAGATCTGCACAACTCAGAGAATCAATATTTTCCAAACAGCAAAGGGAAAATAATTACTGAATATAAAAGCCAATCAAAGTGTAAGATCAAGCAATGAATTTCAGTGAAACAGAGTACAAAAAGATTATCCATATGGTTTCAGACTCCACATTACAAGTCGTCTTTAAGAAACCACTACTTGGTGAATTTTGGCGTTGTATCAAGAAAGAATTTCTTAATTAACTGCAAAGGCCATTAAAATACTCCTCCATTCTCCAACCACATACCTGTGAGAAACTGAGTTTTCTTCATATACTTCAACCAAAGCGAGACACCCCAAGATGCCTCTGAATGAATGCAGAAGCAGATGTAAGAACCCAGCTGTCTAATATTAAGCCAGATATTAAAGAGATTTGTAAAAATGTAAACCAGTCCTATTCCTCACACTAAAATATTATTTTCTTTTGGAAAATAATATCTTTCCTAAACATTAGGAAAGATAAATAGACATATAATCGGTTTACTATTAAATGACTAAGTTTATTATTAAGTAATAAACGCCTCAGCTCTAATTTCTTTTTTCTTTCTTAAGATGAAGTCTCACACTCTGTCATCCAGGCTGGAGTGCTGTGGGACAACCTCAGCACAGTGCAACCTCCGCCTCCCAGGTTCAAGTGATTCTCCTGCCTCAGCCTCCCGAGTAGCTAGGATTACAGCACATGCCACCATGCCTGCCTAATTTTTGTATTTTCAATAGGGATGGGGTTTCACCATGTTGGCCAGGCTGGTTCTGAACTCTTGACTTCAGGTGATCTGCCCACCTTGGCCTCCCAAAGTGCTGGGATTACAGGCATGAGCCACTGCGCCTGGCCCTCAATTCTAACTTCTAATATAGAAAATATTTATAGGCACAACCAAGAAGAACAAAGGCTTTTTTTGGGGTCTTCAACTGTTTCTAAGCACATAAAGGGACCTAACACCCAAAAAGTTCTGTGAACTACTAGTATAGTGCATTAAAAATATATGAAGTCAGTTGACAGGGGCTTCCTGTCCAAGAGCAAAGTGTAAAATCAAATATAGGTTGCTTCTCAGTTCTCTCTTGACTTTCATGCAGTCCTAGACATAAAAGTTCAACTACACAATGATAAGAATGTGGAAACTATTTCTAATGATAGAAAGGAAATCACGTGAGTTTTGGCAGGTCCTTTTATTAGAAGCTTGTCCTAAAATCCATTTAATAAGGGATTTTCATTTTTCTGAAAACACTATGAAAGTCTTAAAATAAACGACCTCTTAAAATAGATGAGCCTGTACATTTGCAAGGCAGTGCCAGCAGTAGAAGATAAGCAAGTCAATAAAAGCAATGATACGCTTACATGGCTGGGAATAACACATCCAACAAAGTTACTTGTTATTCTCTTCCTTTGCCTTTTGTGGGAACCGGCTTTGGTTTTTCCCAAAGGCTCTTAGCCTGGTGAAGTGAGACAGCAAGGCATCAAGGAGATCAATGGAGAGTAGGGGAAGCTAGCTGTAAGTCCAGATGACACAGATTTTAAGAGCACAGCGATCTTGAGGCTACTCCAGACATTTGAGAATTATTTAATATCTACAATTTTGAGCTTTAGCAGCAATCAGTTTTCTTAACCATCTGGGCGACAGTGTCTCTACTTTCCTGGATTCCGTTCCATTCAATGAATGTCTGTCCAATCCCCACCATGTGCAAGTCACTGCGGTGGGGGCTGCAGGTGTGCTCTCCTGGCTTTGATCCTTGTGGGCGGGGTGAGCAGGAGGTAAGACACACAGATGCAAAAGGTGTCACTAAAGTAGAATAAAGAGTGCTGACACAGGGACATGGGAAGTGAGGTAGAGACAGGCATCCCTGGTTAGTGTGGGTTGCCAAGGGAAAGGTTTATGGATGGCAGGAGGTTAATTTGAAGAACAGAAGGATTCCATGAAAAGCACAAGGGAAGGAGAGCAGGACCAATGTGGTATGGGAGATGTAGGGAGAGTTCAGGGTGTAGCCGACTTTATCAAGGACATGAGGGTAATGATGGGGAGAAGTCAGGAAGGCAGGTCCCCCCACTGCCTGGCCCAGGGAAGACATCCAAGCCAGCCTGAAGCCTCTGTGCTTCACTTTGTGGCAAGGGGGAGAGAGGGAAGGTTTGTGAGCAGGTGAGAGACGTGATTTGGGATGTGCTTTTAAGAGATGAATCTGGCACTGGTGTGTGGGCTGGACTGGAGTGGGCGCAAGCTAAACTCTTTGGTGGTAGGTGGTGGCAGAATGGGTTTTCTGAGGTTTATTCATGGGGGCAGGGCATCTTCAGTAAAAGCAGGAAGAATAAAAATTGGACAAAGCTCTGAAGCTATTAAGCAATTAACATCATGCAACATTTTCTAGGAAAGGGTGAAAAAGGGTGAGAGAATTTACGTAAACAAATCTTTACGAAGGCCATTCTAGAAAATGCAAACTATTCCACAGAGAAGGAGAGCAGATAAGTGGTTGCTTGGGGAGAAGGGGAGCATAGGAAGGTTGGAAAGAGTGGGGAGTGGCGGCCATATCACCATCCTGCTCACGGTGCTGCTCTCACGAGCACATGTATATGTCAAGGCTTGTCAGACACTTTAAAGGGATGCAGCATGTGCATGTCAATTACACCGCAACAAGGTGTTCTCAAAAGACCTCTTGGTGAAGTTCAATTTCTACAAAACACACTAGTAGTTTAAAAAGGTTGCAAACCCCTTAGAGAAACTAAGGATTGGTGGTGAAAGGCAAGAGCCACATAAACCTGGGTGATGGGAACCCTCCAGGCAGCAATGCAGAGCAGAGGCATCCTCTGGATTGAGGGTGAGGACTCACCTGAACCTCTGGGCTGAGGGACAGGGAGGCCTCAGGGCCTTTACTAGACAACCAGGGGGCAGGAGACTACAGTGAGGGGAAAGGAAGAGAAAGGGCACTGAGGAAGACAAACCTGTTCCTCTAACCAGAATAACACACTTGTATGCCCTGCATATATTTCTATATGCATAGGGTATTTATAGCACATGCTATATGCAAACACAAACATGTATGGTATATGTTGCATAAACAAATATATACAGGTTTAAATGTATTGGTTTATGCATTGTGTGCCTTTTAAAAGAATGAATTTCTCTTTAGGAAACACTGATACACAGACTGTATATAATATTCTAGACTTACCAAGGCAATCGATCACTGCAACAAGCTTAACATCTGGCTCAAAGCTACTCCATGGGCTTCTACCTGCTTCACTTAGAACCAATTTCCTGACTCAATGCACAGGGGTTAGTCGAGGGGTTCTCAACTCTTGGTACTACTGGCATGGGACATTCTCTGTTGGGGGAGAGGCTGTCCTGTGCACTGCAGGATGCTTAGCAGCATCCCTTACCTCTAGCACTAGATGCCTGAAAGTCATCCCCAGAAAGGCAGAAACTCCCCTGGATTGAGAAACACTGGTCTACTACAGTGGTTCTCAACCTTGGCTGCCCAGGGGATCACCTGGCAGGGAAGCTTTCAAGAACACTGATGCCTAGGCCCCACCCCCAAGATTCTGAATGACTTGGTTTGGATATGCCTTCGGGATTTTAAAAGATACACCCTCCCTTCAAGGGTTCTACTGTGAAGCTCAGGCTGAGAACTTCTTATTCAAGGAAATCATCTCACAAAGTTAACCCTACTTACATGCAGATAATTCTAGGAACCTCAATTAGCCTATCTAGTCTTTTTTTTTTTTTTTTTTTTTGAGATGGAGTCTTGCTTTGTTTTCCAGTCTAGAGTGCAGTGGTGTATTCTCTGCTCACTGCAACCTTCACCTCCTGGGTTCAAGTGATTCTCCTATCTCGGCCTCCTGAGTAGCTGGGACTATAGGCACCCATCACTCCACCTGGCTAATTTTTGTACTTTTTTTTTTTTTTTTAGTAGAGATGGGGTTTCACCATGTTGGCCATGCTGGTCTCAAACTCCTAACCACGAGTAGCCAATCTAATCTTAATTTACTTAACAAATACCTACTGAGCTCCTATGCAACTCGGAGTACAAGGTCTTGACCAGCCTGCCCCAGGAATTGAGTCATGCACACAATGGACACTAAAATTAGACAATTTCATTTAGAGTCACACATCATGACTGCTAAGAATAAAGTGATCATCATTCAATGCTATGAACGAGTACTTTCTTGGTCCCAGGTCCCGAGCCAGGCCAAAGTAGCGAGGAAGGCATGAAGACATCTGCTCACAGACAGCTTAGAGTCCAGTGCCTCAGGAAGGCCATCAAACACCTGACAGGTACTCATCTAACCCAGTAATACATTCTCTGAGAGGCAAGGCTTTGGGAAAGTGAAGAGGTTATGATCATTAAGGAGACAGAGGATGCATTTGCACTGTGAAATGCTTATACATCTTGTGACAAGCAAGGTGTATAAATGTTTATACACCCTGAGACACCTGCAATGATCCTCATCAACCTATGTTCATGGCCTTGTGTAATTCCCTCCACTGAGTGTGGGCTGGACCTACTGACTCACTTCTTAGGACTAGAATATGGCAAAAATGATGGGATATCACTTCTATGATTAGGTTTCAAAAGACTGACTTCTGTCCAGTTAGCATTGTCTCTCTGGCTGGCACACTGTCTTACCCATTCACTTGCTTTCTCTCCTAGGAAGTCATCTGCTATGTCATGAAGTACCTAGGAGAGCCCACACATGGTAAAAAATCAAGGGAGGTTTTAGGCCAACAGCTTGTGAGGAACTGAGGCCTTCAGTCCAACAGGCCTCAAGGAACCAAGTCCTGCCAATAGCCACGTGAATGAGCTTGGAAGTAGATCCTTCCCCAGTTAGGCCTTCAGATGACACTCCAGTTTCATTAGAGTTTCTGAGATGACTAAGCTGAACACAGACTCCTGATCTATGGAAGCAGAGATAATACACATTTTTGTTTCTAGCCACTGTGTTTTAGAGGAATTTGTTATGCAACAATTGATAACTAACACACAGCCTCAGCTCTGATGTCTACAGCTTTACAATAGAATGTTTTTGCATTGGCTCTTATACATGAAGATATAGTGGCAATAGGAAAACATTGCTTCAAGAGGAATTTACTGCAAATTCAATAGTACTATCTGCTAAGGATGTGGAGATTTGACTTTGAGCATCTTGATTGTATATACACATACAGGTTGAAGATATACATACAAAGGTTTAACTGAAATGATACTTTACCAAGTATATTATAATGAGGGGTTATGGCCCTCTATGTATATAGCAGCGGTGGTCAAACTTTACTGTGCATTAGAATTGCCTGGGGGTGCTTCTTAAATGGGCCAAATTTCTGGGACCCATCGCAAAGAGGGTAGGTGGGGACTAAGAATCTAGTTTTTCTTTTTAAGAAATCGTGTCTTGCTGTGTTGCCCAGGCTGAACTTGAACTTCTGGGCTCAAGTGATCCTCCTGTCTTAGCCTCCCAAACAGCTGGGACTACAGATGTGTGCCGCCATGACTATATAAAATCTGGATTTTTAACCAGCATTCTTAGTGATTCTGATTCAGGGTATTGGAACCTCATACTTTGAAAAAAATAATTAAAAAAATTATCCCCAATACTACGTTTAGTAAACCACAAATGCCTTTTCCATACACAGAAAATAAAACTTGCTAAAGTAGACTGACTAGAACACTGGATGAAAGTAGCTCACAACATCCACTTAATGGGACTTGGTATGTTATGGGAACACTCGGAAGGACGTGAAAGAGGCCAGAGGGGCTGAGCTTCCAGAAAGAGCCAAGAAATTCTCTGAATAAGGGCTGACCCTTAGTTGACAGTGTGTGAACAGCCAATTCCTGTTCCTCACTGAGAGCAAAGATTCTGGGGCCTCGAGGGCAGAGGATGAGAGATGTTTGAGGGACAAGATTTTAAGAAACTGAGTGCCAAGCAGATTTAGCATGAACTACCTGCTTCACCGCTTGCCTGCATCTCAGACCAGCACCTCAGGCCAGGCCCCCAGGGCGGCATCACAGGCGGGAGCCCTTGCAGCCATACATCCTTTCATCTCCTAAAGAAAAGATGTTGACACTACCTGCCCAAAAAAGCTGAAAACTGAACAGGAAAAAGAAACAGATAAGGAAAGAATAACGATCCAAGCCCTATAGATGGAATTCTACTGGGAAATGGTAGCAAGAAGAAGAAAACCATGAAAAGAACCCTGGAACCACCGTGACCTTTCCAATGGGGAATAAGGAAGTTCCTGGAGAAACGCAGTCTCCACTACAGAAACTGCCTAAGTGGGAGAGGCATTTTCTTTTGGCAAAAATTTCCTGGTCATCCTGTATCAAAACCTCTTTTTCCCTATGGAAAGAGGCTGACAACTCTGCCAAAAAAAAAAAAAAAAAAAAAAAAGCCATATGGAATTCCCTATTTTTTTCCTCACAACATCTGGTCAGCATTGGGGATCTGAGTAAAGAATGGCAACTGCACTGATTCAGGGGCCAACAAAATCTGTAAGTGTCTGGAAAGGTGATGGCATGGCTGGAGTGGGTCCTCCCTTTGCTCTGTGGCCTGTGCTGTATGCTTTTACACTATCACACATAAGGTCTCTGCAGATGGCTCCAAACACAAACAGTCCCCGTGGAGGCATCAATGCACATAAAAAGTTAAAATTATGTGTAGGTGGAGATCGTTTCAGGATCCGGGAAGATAAGTCTTTAAATCAAGTTCAGTCATTTTGTTTCTCCCCCTCAGGCAAGAACCTGCTAGTTAATGGAATTCTCATTTGAAGTAGTTATCACCAGCAACCTGATGCTATTAGACTTCCACAGTCTTTCATCATATCATTCTGGAATTCCAAAAACTTGAAAAGTAACAGGATGTTTTCCCCTAACTCATCTGGCAGCAAAATCTGTTTTGATCTCATCTTCCGTAGTGCCAAAATCTCACCTGAATGGACAAGGAGTTGTTTACAGTCTTGGGCTGTCCAGAAAGATGAATGAGTTAGATTTGCAGAGACACTCGGTAGTGATATCACGCACTACATCATCTATGCACTACATTATCTTTTGGAAACCCAAACTCTTTGGAATTCTGAAAGAAATCAGTTTCAGAAAAAAGAAAATAAAGCCTCATATTTTTCTTCTCAGCTGCCACTGCTGCTAAGAGTGCCCAAATTCTGGTGTCTCACTGTAGGATCAGAAGCATACAAATCTAATTGCAATGCTTTTACAGGGAACTGCTCACCAACTGGAGAAGCCTCTTCAAGAGCAATTGAGAGAGGTTTGTCTTATTCCCGCCAGTAAGATATTGGTGTTAACTCTTTACCATAGAGTTCAACGAACTAAAATACAGGAACGAATTAACTATTTTTCTGAGTTTCCAAGTGGCCTGATGTCATCTAACATTCTTAACATAAAGATTCTTAAAGACTCTTAAGATGAAGAGGGACTCCTCCCTCAAGAAGTAGTTTCTGATAACTTGGGGGCTTCTTAACATGTTAAAATATACCCCTTCCCCGTTAACTGCCCTTGAATTAGGCACATCTCATGGCTTGTGTGCGTGTGTGTGTGTGTGTGTGTGTGTGTGTGTGTGCAGGGAGTGGGGGGCTTTTTTTAAAAAGCAGCTTTGAGATACAATTTATATTCCATAAAATTTACCTGTTTTAAGTGTACAATTCAGTGATTTTGATTAAATGTACAGAGTTGTGGCACCATCACCACAATCTGATTTTGGAACATTTTAATCACACTAAAAATGATCCCTTATGCCACCTGTAGTTGCTCCCCAATCCTCCCTTCTCCCAGCCTCTGGCAACCACTCATCTACATCTTATCTCACCAATTCTGTAAATTTAACATAAACGGAGTGACAGAACATTTGTTCTCTTGTGTCTGGCTTCTTTAACTTAGCATGAAGTTTTTGAGGTTCATCCATGTTGTAGCATGCATCAATCTTTCATTCCTTTTTATTGCTGAATAGTATCCATTGTATAGACATATCATGTCTAATGACATTTTTAATCAAGATTCCAGAACCCTCCATATTCTTTATAGCAACTATGAGAATGGACGCCTGATGTCAACTCATGCTCACCCTATCTAGCCAGCACTGCACAGGCACACACAGAACCAGCACCTGACAGCCATAGGACAGATGAAGGAATGTATAACCCAAGACAGAACTAAATCCAAAGTCAGATTTCATTTTAATTAACCTGACACCACAATTAAGATTTTAAAGGAAAAAGAAAAAGTTTTATTAATCATGGATTTTATGACTTTGTAATTCAACAGGTAACTTACATTGTACCTTGGGATTGCCCTTTCTGTAGCTGTACATGGTATGCTTACTCCTGAAAAGGTTAGCAAGCATTTGGGTGAAATGATGTTATGGACTGATGCAAAATCACGTCAATACTTTAAGCCTGTTACTATGTTTATCCAACCTATCACCAGCCCCTTATGTCCGCATTTTACATAGTTTGAACTACGGTTGTACATTGGCAAATCACTGAATTTTAGCTAACTGAGCTGGGCATTACAACCTGTGTTAGCTTTGGGAATGCTGGGAGGCTGGATGTTCATACTGCTTCACGTTCTGCCCCTTCTAGGTCCCCAAATCAGCTGTTGCGCACCTCACCCAGATCCAGCACCTAGTGGTTCTGAATAGCCAATGTTCCTCACAAGCAAGGAAAATGGAAACCAGACCCACTGAACCTACCTGATGGGAATTGGGTACAAGGTTATCTGATCCTACTTTCACAGCTATGATTTCTCTTTCTCAAAGGCAATGACTGATGTGAGAACAGGGTGGTACAGAGCAGCAGGGCTGGGAAGACATTTGGGGACGCTCATGGTACTCTCAGAGCCAAGGCTCCTTGAAGGCCCTGGCCCAGTTCTTGGCCACATAGGGGATGTGGGTGGCCCCCCTCCCCCATTATTGGTTCAGGCATTGGAAATTTCATGGTTAACCAAAGGCATATCTCACTGTACATTGGTCCCTTTGAGAAGAAGAGGTGATTGAAGGTGAGGAAAGAGGGAAGAGGGAGAAGAAAGTGGAGAAAGATGGGGTGGAATGGAGAGGGACAGAGAAAAAGAAAGATGATTAAAAAATGTTTATAGGGCCAATTCCACCCATGCCCATGTGAACAAATTAATGCACCAAGCAAAACATAAAATATCACCAAGCTGCAAGAACCATTACAAATAATATTAAAGATAACAGTTGACTTGCTATTAGAATTCACCCCAAGGCTGTATTTACCTGGACTGCTCAAGGGGCTAGCCCTGTCCCCCAGGGTTGGCACAGGATGGTACTGGTGGTTCTTTGAGCCTGGGTACATCCAGTGGTACCTGCCAATTTCCATTTCAGCTCTGCTGTTCACTGCCAATTTCAGGTGGCAAAGAGTCAGTGTCTCTATCTCCAGCAAAGATTCTATATTAGCATTTTTATTTATTCTTTTACCATAGAAAGGAAATGGGGAGTTTCAAAAATATGCTATTGAAATGCAACCCTTCAGTACCAGCATGATCCATTGAAAATGTCCTCCGTTTCTAAAGTGAAGTTTACATAAATCACAAAAATGATCTTTTATTTTCTCCATCTCCCCCCTCCCATATCCCACCTCTTAAAATGCTCATTTGGGGAAGATACTATTTATTGTGAAAATTTGGCTTCTCACAATATTTTTCTGTTTCCTTTTCAGATAAACAGAGCATCATAATTATTGCCAGCTGCACTAGCAAAGGTGAACACAGACTCCCTCTCTGTAAGGGTACCCGGTTCCAGTCCAGAAAACCTGGCAAACAACCCAATGGTCTGCTGAATCTTGAATGAAACGCTTGTCCTCCTATTGACGTCTGCAGTATTTTCTGTCACCTGATCTTAAACTTCGTACGTCAGAGTCTAGAATGTTCTGGAATAAATCCTGTTCCAACTATCTCCCATGTGTTATACAGAAAGGGCTATTGGCCTTGGGCTTGAACCATTGCCTAATTACACACACGTGGTGACAGCTGGCACTCCCTAAGGACTCAAGTCTCTATCTGGTAACACGAGACATTATTTCCCACTTCTTAGTAGACTGCAAAGAAAAATACCTACCAATTTGCCCAGCACAGAGTAGGCTTCTTGTAAATGTTGGTTGAATTAAAATCTCGAAATCTCAGACAGCACGAGGTCACTATGGACAGTTTATCTCCGAGAATCCCATAAAACCTAATAAAGGGTTACATCATCTGGGGTACCATAAATATTTAAGGATTAAAAAAATGATTGTGCCATTAAAGTGGGTAATGATTCCATCAGAAGATCAGATCACAGTGCTCCATCTGGCAGCTCAGGTCTCTGAGGAGAAGGACCTGGTAAAGCCACAGCGTGAGGCAAACAAAACCTCGCAAAGCCTTTATAAAATCCCAACTCCACTCTCCACAATCTCTGAAAACTTGTAAGGTATTTCAGGTTTGGAATCAGAGATATACTTTTCTAGGGTGTTTTAGAAAAAATCTTTTTGACTTCAAGGTAAGGTATAGATAACTTGTTCAAAACTGTGGAGGGGGTGCAGAAAAGATGCTGGGATAAGATCAGAACTGCACAATGAAACTATTCTTGCTACTGCTATTTTTGTTGTCAATAATGATGATGACAGCTACAATTTATGGAGTGCTTACGATGTACTAGTCACTGCACTTAGCACGTGGTACCTATTACATCTGTCACAGCCACCCTCCGAAATAGGTACTATTAATATTCCATCTTTACAAGGGAACAATCTGAGGGCAAGGAAAAGGTAAAGATCACTTGCCCAAAATCTTTCAGCCAGGAGGTAGAGAAGCTTGAATGTGAGCCTTAGCAATTTCACTCAAGAGGGCACACTTTGGAAACCACCATATCCTACTGTGCCCTCCGTGTGTATTTCAATTTTCTACTCTTTTCCTGAGGCAACAGTTAGCCCAACAAGAGTTTTTCTGAGGGGCATTTGCAGTTGAGTTGTGCTTCTGTGTCTCCTAAAGAAACAGTCCAGGTCCTAAGCTACTGATGTTATCTCAGCCTTCTTAAAATTTATTAACTCTCAGCCTTCCTTAGATTGAGATTTTTGTGGGCTGGGTGCAGTGGCTCATGCCTGTAATCCTAGTACTTTGGAAGGCCAAGGCAGGTAGATCATTTGAGGTCAGGAGTTCAAAACCAGCCTGGCCAACATGGTGAATGCCTGCCTCCACTAAAAATACAAAAAAATTGGCCAGGTGTGGCGGCTCACGTCTGTAATCCCAGCACTTTGGAAGGCCAAAGAAGCACGATCACCTGAGGTGAGGAGTTTGATACCAGCCTGGCCAACATGGTGAAACCCTGTCTCTACTAAAAATACAAAAATTAGCTGGGCGTGGTGGCATGTACCTGCAGTCCCAGCTACTTGGGAGGCTGAGGCAGAAGAATCGATTGAATCCATGAGGTGGAGGTTGCAGTGAGTCGAGATCGTGTCACTGCACTCCAGGCCTGGGCAAAAAAAAAAAAAAAAAGGAAACTCTGTCTCAAAAAAAACAAAAAGAGGCACATGCCTGTAGTCCCAGCTACTCTGAAGTCTGAGGCAGGAGAATCATTTGAATCTGGGAGGTGGAGGCTGTAGTGAGCTGAGATCGTGCCACTGCACTCCAGCCTGGATGACAGGGTGAGACTCTGTCTCAAAAAAAAAAAAAAAAAAAAGATTTCGATTTTTTTGCTTTACTGTTTGGGAGATTCTCTCTCAGGCATAGGTGGCACCACATTCTCTGAAGGCAAGAAAACCTAGTGGGGCTGACAGAAAGAACCAGAAGGTCAAGGCACTTCATGGTGTGATCTGATTTCCTCTTGGTAAAGGGGCTGTGAGCCCTCCACATAGACCCCCAAGCAAGAGGATTCTAAGTAGCTCTATCACTTTTGATCTGGAAACTTTTATCCTCCTTTACAAAAATTCATCTCTATATACTCAGCACACAGTAGGTGCCCAATAAATGTTGGCTGAATATTTGGTTGAAAGGAAGAGAGCACCCTGGGACCCTGTGGACCCAGAAATGGACCTTTAGATCCTCCACCATGCTGACTTTTACCAAGCCAGGCCATGCAATTCAGGATCTCTCTGCAGAAGATTTATCCATGCTCTGTGCTCATCTCTTCGCATGGATGGGGGAAGTCTCCAGACATTCAGGCAAGCAAGAGCAGGCTGTTAGGCAATGACAAAGAAAAACCAAGGACTACCCAATGTTAACGTGTTTTCTGAGAAAAACATGACAGCCATGCCTAAGACCCTTAATTGAGCATTAAAATAAATGAATAGATCCAGAAGATACACAGATGGGACAGGCAACTGGATGGATGTGTTCTACTTCTGGAGAGCCTTTTTACAACAGTAAATCTTTAGATACAAAAGAAAAAAAAAAACCACTTCCATATTTTTGAGCCAAATTTAAAGAAAGGCATTAAATATAGAGTTACTTATGAAATTTCAAAAAACACAGTGTACATTTTAATCCCAAGGACATGATCCCAACACCTAAAAGGCAGCCACAGGATTCCAAGAGGATGCCTCGGCTCAAAACGTCTTTTAAAATGTCCAGTTGACAAAAAGAAAAAAAAAGATTTAGATTTTGCTTTACTCTTCGGGAGATTCTCTCTCAGACATGGATGGTGCCACATTCTCTGAAGGCAAGAAATGGCAGCCTTCTCGCCAGGCAAGAAGTACTAGGCACCTGGCAAGAAATGGGAAAATGGTTTATGCCCTACAGGGAGAAGACTGCAAAATGTTCCCCCTAAGAGGGTGGAAGATAGAGATGAGGTGACCAGTGGAGGCTTATGAAGACAGGCACAGCTGTGAGTGGTCACTGCCAAAGGTGGGCATGAAACAAGGGGAAATTGCAAAAAGGAAAGCAAAACAACGCCTTGTTCATTTTTTCCTATTTACTTATTTAATGTAATTTAGCCATAAAGTTGAACAAATTAACTTTAGACTAGCATGCTTCTTAGCACCTAGCAAATTATCACTGGAAGCAACTAAGTGACAAACACCGAGCTTCCAAGAAAGATCATATTCACTGAGCAAGGTCTTTCAAAGCCACATTTGTTATCCTTCATTTTTAGCTATTATTTAAAATATTAAAGAATGCCATCACAGTGCTGTAAATATAGTAAAGGCTGGTAAGTTATGGCTATCTGTTTTTATTTATAAGGTTTTATTGGAACATAGTTGCACCCATCTGTTTACATACTATCTATGGCTGCTTTCATGGTACAATGGCAGATTTGAACATTTATGACAGACATTAGGTGGTCTGCAGCACCTAAAATATTTACTATCTGACCTTTAAGAAAAAAGCGTGTTAACCCTTTATTTTAAATATAGCATAGTAAGGCTTGGCTACATAAAGCAGTTAATGTAATTAATAAAATCAGCCTATCAAATAGGAAATTATTGTATTTTCTCTTATATACTGGTTGGTGAGAAATATCACTCAGCTGGCTAAGGATCAAAATTCTCTATGGCATTTTGTCTATTTAATCTGCCACCAATAAGCAAAATTATTATTAAAACCAAGATTATACTACTCCTAATGGTCCCTAAGATGACTTAGCACCCTTGTACTCCTGTAACATGAGCTGAAGGGACAGAGGAAGAATGACATTTCAAAGAAGAACATCATAAATGAATAAGTGAATGAACAAATCGACGAACAGCAAAGCACATTTGTGCAACTGGGATTGTAACCTCCCTCTCTTAAAATGTCAGTGTGGTCACATTCTTCCTCCATTCCATAGCCATCCCTACTCCTGGCCAACTATCTTCTATGTATGTACATTTGGTCCAAAGGAGAAAAAAGCAAGAGTGTTTCTGTAACAATCCAATCCATCAATCACAGTAAGGGAAAGTTTAAGTAATGGGGACACTGATGATTTTGCATGTTCTCAGATACATCAAGACTAAGTCACTTTATTAAGATCATTTAGTCTAAATTGAGCCTGTACTTCCAAATAACAGAGAAACGTGATCTTGAAAATTATAATGATCTTAATTCAGGGTTTACACTCAATGTTAGGGAAGGCAAATCTAAATTTCCGGAAATGGCCCAGAATTCTTTTTCTAATGAAATAGCAAGGCCAAGTCTTGAAAAAAATCCTAATGGAATTGGTAACTTAAAAGTAGAAGATGTAACAAATGGCTCATTGAGATCTTTTCCACATTTAAATGTTCTAAAAAAAAAAAAAAATCAAAAGAAGCTGTATCATACCTACCACATATGTTCCGCACCATCTGGCCAGCCACTTTTCTCTACAGCCTATTCCCCAGACACCATCTCTTCAGATGTCCACCTTGGCAAATTCTTACAGATAATAACTGCATCTAAAACTTCCTCTGTACCATATTCATATAACCAAGTTAGAAAATGTCAATACAAATTTCAAAATGCAATAATTTGCAGATCATCAGGAATAGTGTAACGTGTACAATGTGTCTCTGGGTTTTTATCATACAAGTCTTATATTCTAAAGGAGTGCTTTTTTTCCTAAACAAAAAAGGAGACCCAAAAGTGCATACATTTTGCTAAATTAAAAACAAAAAACACATAAGAAATTATAACTATCTGATTAAAAAGATTAAAATGGATGTGTTAATTTTTTAACCAAGTCAATAATTTCAATTCATTTCTTACTTTGACTATATCCTATAATTTATTTTAAATTACACATTGTTTCCCATTCACTGTATTTTTCTTCCTGTGTGGTTATGAATTTAATTTGATGCCTGTAATTTATTTCAGCAATGATTCATAGGAAGTTAACTAGCCTGACTACAATTGTTTCAGTAGAATTCAATTACCTACATATAATAAAAATAATTTTCATAACAGATAGATTTCCCCCCATAATAGAGCATACAAAGTTGTTATGATTCAATTGTTTTTCTACTCAGTGATGACGTACTCTCAGCAATTTCAGATGCATTTATTTTCACAAATGAAATGACATCAAGTAATACTCCACTGAAATCAATGGAAACCTTCTCTCCATCTTTTTATTACTGGGTTCTATGATCTATTTCTTTTGATTCTGTCTTATTCATTTCCTCAGGTTATATCATTTCAGTGAATCTGCTTACTCAATCTTCACACTTTAATTTAATGCTTTTAATTTAAAAACTGGCTTTGGAATAATTTGGCATTTCTTACACTCATCTAAGAAAATCCTCTCGTTTTCCTTAAAAGTCCCTAAATTTCTACTAAATACTTCTTATGAATTTTGGTAACTGGTAGTATTCTGTGATAAAAACTATGAGACTGAAAAAACACAAATGCTTTCCTTTTTTAAGGACATGGATTAATTCTGTCTAAAGTAGAAACAAAGTCATTCTGATTTAGTTTAAAGAAAGAGCTCTCTTTGTAGGAGTTAGTGAATCACAATAGCTGGGTCGTGTTGTTCTGCCGAAACTCCCAGGAAAGACCCCAACTAGAAAAGCAAGGTCAATTTATAAAGCTGAGTTTAATTTACATTCTTAATAGACACTGCGATAATTATCTACAGATATTAATTCACAAGCTATGGGGCACTAACCGCTGGGCAATAATACCCCAAACTGAGAGAGAAGCATCGCTCCATTATCAACAATTGAAAACAGATGGGAAAGGAGAAACACAGGAAAAAAAATATGTATGTGCATAAAAAACTGCATAAAGTGACAAAATTTACAGGATTAAATTTAATGAATAAAATCCTTTGCTGAAATGCTTAAAAAACATAAAACAGATCCGACAGCTCAAGAATTATATAACGCATTCTATAAATAACTATGTCAAATTTTAAAATGTTAATTTCCATGGAAAGAATTTTTTAATAAACTTAAAATTAAATCTGAAGGAATACCACTTTGATAAGCACGCAGAAATATTTGTGGCTATCATTTTATCCTGTGTATACCTTAATGATGATGGGAGAGCAAACTGGGAAACTACAAAGCGTTTTGTGTGGGCTTTGACTTTGTGTAGCCAGCATACTAACTTTGTTCATCTAAATGCAGATTAGATAAGCCACCCTCCAGATCAACATTTATGGTGGGTCACGTAACAATCACAACCCCTCTTGCGGTAGATCAGGAAAAAACAAATTCCCTGGCTTGTATTCTTATTCAAGCATGTACCATACATGTCATACTAGCTTCTGGTAGCGTGATATTTTTGAATTATTTAACAAGCAGCTAGTGTTTATACATTTAGGTAATTTTTAAAGTTCCTCCAAAAATTATCTTTCGCTTCTAAATTTGTCTCTAAAATCACAACGAATGACTTTTCATATACAGGTCGTCAGGGATTAGTAGCAACCTGTAGATGTTATTAAATAAGATTTAATTGACAAAATAATAGCAGTCCATAAGACTAAGTGATGATAAGATACACAGTTGTGTAGTAATGATTTTATATTGGTTACATGACCCTTGCTTCCTTTTGGTGAGAAATTTTAAAAAAGGGATTTTTTTTACAGAGACCAAAACAGTTTTATCTGCCATGGTTGAATACCACATTAATAAAAATTAAAAGTATGTACTAAGTAAAATCATCTATTTTAGGACAAAATAGTGGAAGACTATAAACTGTGATAGGCTCCCCACCAAAAACCCAGCCTGTATTTTCTTGTGTGTCGTAAAAAAAAAGTTCATAAATGACCAACATGCAATCAACTTAGTCTCTAGTCATCATGGAAATGAATTTTTAAACTTTGATCTCACTTCCTCAGCTTGATAAATATTCCTAAGAGCTTCTCTTATAGCTATTTGGTCATTTATGAACTTTTTTTTTACGACACACAAGAAAATACAGGCTGGGTTTTTGGTGGGGAGGTGTAGGTTTGATATAAGGACTGAACTAAACAAATGATTTTAAAATTACGGTGTTATGTACTTAATGCTACTGAATTATATACTTAAAATGGTAAATTTTATGTTATGTGTATTCTGTTGCACCTAAAAAAATTCATTTAAAAAGTAAAATTGCTGTGGTTAGGATAAAGTATTATTGTGCACCGATGAAATTTTATATAAAAACAAGCAGTCTTTACCCCAGCATACTGTGAAGCTGAAGTACATGTAATTGCTGTTTTTTTGTGGTTTAAAATGGTTGACTATCAGCAATTTCATAAGGTTCAACCTGTACCTTTATAAATAAAGTGAAGTTGTGTACCCGTCCTGGAGAATTACTCTTTAGTGACTGTCAGTGGATGCAAGGGCTGTGAGAAATAACCTTAGCATGATGGCTTTTTATATTAGAGCCACTGCGGTTATAGAATATGTTTTTGTGCATTTATGACAGTCTATGACTTTGAGTGAGCGAGATAAATTACAATGCAGTGAGATCCATTAGCTAACAGTGGCTGAGCTGATTCTATGGGACATCAAACTTGAAATCAGTCATTATTTAGAAAAAAGGGACTAATTTTAGTTTCTACTTTCTGCCATTTTCTTACTCCAAAAACACTTATTCCTCCAAAAAGCCATTCTGTATATGAAAATTGTGGTACATTCTAAGATTCCCTTTAAGAAATAAGACCTTTATCAATTTTCTTCCCCCAGTCTCCAAGTCATAATTAGCAGAAGATTCCCCCCCACCACCACGCCTTTCCATCAGCACTAGGTGACAGAGCTGATGTCCCCTCTCTGAAGCTCCAACTGTAAATGATTATTACATGTCGTAGTCAGGGCCTGATATAAGAAAGAGCAATCATATTAGAATAAGACAATTAGAGAATGCCCAAATCACTACAGCATTAGCGGAACCAAAGCAGAATTAACATGCATGCCCCTCCAGTTCCTCCTCGGCATTAGCAGAAAACTACACATTCTGTGTTCCTGGAATATAACATGCAGGACACAGGACCTAAGTTATAATTACATTAATTAGAAATAGACAGTTTCCCCAATGCATCTGCCCAAGGTGACAAACTACAGACATCCTTCTATGAAATACCGTTAGCAGAAAGATTTGGAACAGGAACAGATTGAAGAAAGGCTGCTCTATTAATTTAACATCAGCCTACAGGAAAAAAAATCAACCCTGAAAGCAAGACCATGCCATAGGGATTGTCTCAGAGCCATTTTAAAAGAGAGACAAAACCGGGCTAACCCTTTTTAAGCACCCCTCAGTGAAAAGCTTTAAACAGGCTATTGTCAGAGTGCTGGGTACCTTTTCTCTCTTGGCTTTGTTCAGTATTTTCCTCGGCTGCAGTTTCCATGGCTGGCTTCATACCATCCACCAAAAATGCTTTTGCCCCTGCTCCCCCCAATACACACTTGTTTTTCCTCCTCTTCCTTTTCTTTTGGACTCCCCTCCGTCTCTTATTTACACTCGTCTGATTGAGAGGCTCTGTTCTTCACTACAGTAGATTACAGTCCCTTCCAAGATGCAAAAGTCTTGTCAGCGTCAATTTCGCTCTGCCTACTGGTCCATAAAGACAGCTGCCAAGGGGCAGGCAGCCATACGTCACCGAGGATCCCAGTTAGAAAACAGCCATTCGGCGCCCGGTGGTGCCTACAGTCTCAATGCGGCTCCCGGGGGAAGGACCTGCTCTCCACCGGCTCTTCCTCCTTGCTCTCTTTCTTAAGATCTCAATCTTGATCTCACTCTCTCTCCCCACCTCGTTTCTTCCAGCTAAGTACACCCAATGAATGCTAATTAATTCTCCCAGGAAAAAATAGATCTGTGACATCAGAGGAGGGGATATAAAGGAGAAAGAAAAGAGCCCCCTACCACCATGTGACTTAGTTGGTCGACAGCAATATATGTCGTCTCTAAGGAGATTGCATGTCTTTGCATTGGCATGAGTCTTTCTTTCCTGTGGCGACCCCTTTATGATGTATCAGTTTATTTCATTTACCCCTTGACCCTGGCAAAGCATGTTTAAAGGATGTGCCCATAGTCTCTATTTGCTTTCTTAAATATTTGTCTTTCATACAATTTTTCAATAGGTACATGGCTTTTAATATAAATTAAAGAGGGGAGAAAAATACATTAGAGGGAAGAAAACTCAAACATGGGTTTAATGACAGCAGTGTAGCAACTTGGTATTAGAACCCACTCTCTTGTCTCTAGTTAATATATATGATAGTAAGAGAAACACAAGCCTAATTTGTAAAAAAGGCACCCTTCCTTATTTAAAAATAAGCATACCATGTTCACAAGTATATCTAGCTGACATTTTTGGTAGTGTCTTGGAATGAAAATCAAAATAGTTTTTTAACTGGATATGGTATTTCTATATGGAGTTTTACTCATTAGAACTCCTCATTCCAAATCAAGAAAGTGTTTTTAAGAGCTCTCTAAATAGTCAACATAAAGGTTAGTATACCAATAATGATTTGCCTTCTTGCATACCCAGATACTATGAGGCCAACATTCTCAACCCATGCTATCATATTATAAGCCTTTATCATGATTTTGAGCCATATGTTTCCAAGCATCACTAATTTCTGCACCATTTTTTATGCATTTGGCTGACCAACTGACCTTTACTGTCCCTATAAAAAATTAGAGACTCAAGTCAAATACAGGGATGACCATTAATAGGATTCCCAAATCATGAATAGTCTGCTAGTTGGTTGGGCTTAACACTTATCTTGGAAGCAAACAGAAAGACAAGTTGGAGACCACCCTCTCCTAAAAACATTCTCCTAAGTTTTGACGGTTTCTTGCTCAACACCTTAAAACAAAAAGGATAAGGTACTGAATAAAAATCCTCTAACAACCTGATCTTTTAACACCTTGGTTATAGATAATCCTTCAAACCTTCTTACATTTAACACTTCTAGATGTGTTACACTTGAGAAGATTTTCAAAACCAGTTTAGCTTGTTTCAACATTTAATTTTACATCTTGCTTTTTCCCTTTACCCATTGTCTTAGAAGACCACGCCCACAATCAAATATGTATTCCCTCAAATTAAGGCCCCAGAAAATTTTATTGTCTCCTGGTCAGAAGACCGAGAAGTATGACAGCCTAAAACCACAGACTTTAGAAAAAAGATTCATTTGTGATACAATTATTTCCATAGGAAAACCCTATGGTGTGTCCCGATAGGACAGTCTTAGACATTTTTTGCAAAGACTAGTTAGGTCCATTCAAATAGAAAGGTGGCAAGTGTTGGTTTCTAACAGGCTCGTTCTCCCAGCAGTTCGAATGAGAATCAAGACCAAAATAAAATTCAATTCAGCACAAAACAAGATACCGTGATTAGCTATGCTACTGGTTTTTAAAGTGTCCAGCAAAGTCATCTGATTATAGAACTCACAGAGACTAATAATTTTCTAGCTGTTGCTTATTATTTTAATAGTGATACTGGTGAAAAGGCAGAATATGAGAGACAGTCTTAATTTAAGAACAACTCTAGTTCTATATCATAGATATCAAAACCATTAGACAAAACATTCACACATCCTCCAGTTATACCTGCATCTACTTTCCCTCTGAAAAATTATATATAAATGAACAATTCATCACTTTTATTCACAACTTTTCACTAGGCTGATAATATATTACAATTCTAGAAGTTACCATTATATCACTTTATAACAGCCTCAAATTCTCACTGTTTATGACAAACCATTTGAACAACAAAATTTGTCAAGAGGAAGAGAGAAAAGAATATTTTTTATAACATTTCTGAGGCATGCATCCATTTCTGGCCAGGAAAGTTCTATAAGTAGAATGAGTAGGATGGAAAATGTCTTCCAGAGCTGAAAATATATCTTTGCGCCCCATGCTCTAAGGCAGTCTGGTTAAAGGTAAGAACACCTCTGAAAGCCAAAACAGGAAAACAAAAATACTGAACAAAACAGATGTATTAGATTGAACATACGAAATTGCTGATATTGACTAAGAACAGCAGTTTCACGTGGTTTGACTTATGTGTAAGTCTTCTGTAGAATTGCAGCCAGCTCAGTAAACGTGTATGAAATAACCTCCCCAGCGCCAACATCTACAAGCAGCACAGACATGAACAAGTGACAGTGCCTGTCTCTGGGTAACTCACAGGCTAATGGGACACAGAAAACTCTTCTAAAACAGGGTTATCCTGCCTGCTACAAGCACTATGGTATCACAACAAAGAAAATGGGTGGAGGGGGAAGAGAATTTGAAAAAAGCTTTGCAGAATTGAGTTGGCTATTGCAGTAATGCTTAGAAACCTCCTGGGTAGGGTAGGGAAGGGAAAGGTAGGGAAGAGGAAGGGAAAGAGTTCTAGGAAAAATTGAAGGGGATATGAGAGGAAAAAGAGGGTACTGTCAAAGCATCAGAAGTGATTGTTCTGACAGAGGGATTGATGGGAGATGGCTGAACCAGTAGGTTGGGAACAAGGTAGGTTGGACACTTTGCTAGCTCTGGAGGCAGTAGGTAGAGATAGAAGCCTTGAGAGCAGAGCTGATCTATGCTTTACAAAGGTCATTCTATTGGTAACATGGAAGACAGGGTGGGTAGGGTAGGATGAGACTAGAGGCTGGCAAACTAGTCAGGAGTCTCCTGAAACAGTACAAGCAAGAGACAATGTGGACTTGAACTATGGCACAGGGAGGAAGTGAGGACCCAGATGCCATTGGATTGGATCTGTATGAGTAGGGATGGAGGGGGATTTTGAGGGAAGGCTACAGTTTCTAGCTTGGGTGAGTGAGGAGATGATCATGCTGGGAACCAATATGGGGAACCAAAGAGAAGGAAGAAGTTTGGTAGGGGAAATTAGCAAGTGTGGTTGAGAGTGCTCTTAGGACATCCTGCAGGGGCTGTCCAAGAGGCATTCGGGAATATGGCTCCAGAAGAGAGGAGCTGGCCAGAGACCAGCATCTGGGAGTTTTCAGTGTAGAGGCAGCCTTGGGAGAACAGGAAGTCCAGTTCTGCTCAAATGCCATCTTCTCAGGGGACTCTCCCCAACTCTCTTGTCTAAAATAGCAGCCCTGACATTTCTGGTCCCCTTAATCTGCATTTGAGTTTCATCATAGCTTTAACCACAACTCAACACCGTTATTCACTTACTTGTTCATTACTTCCCATCCTCCTAGAATACAGGCTTCTGAAAAGCAGAAATTTTTATCTGTCTTATTCTCCGCTGTATTACCAACTCTTGGAACACTTCTGGACACACAGTGGGTCCTCAATAAAGTATATTTTAAGTGAATGTTAAATAAACAACCAGAGAGAGATACAGATTTTAAGTATACCAAGATCACAGCTTAGAGTACACTACCTTTTAAACATAAAGGTAAAGGAAAAATTTTAAAAAGAGGGTAAAAGAAACTAAGAACGACAAATCAGAAAACGAGAGAAATAAGACCAAAGTGGAATAATGAAATTAGAGAAAGGTTCTGTGAAGGGCATAAAGTTAACAGTGTAAAATAGTGTCAAATACCATAAAAGGAGCAAAAAGGATGAGGACTGACAAGCAGAAAGGAGCTTTTACTACCAAATAGCCTCTGAACTTCTGTGAGAAGGTTGAATGACTGGGAACGATACAACACTTCCCAGTCTCTTTCACAATCACCCTCAAAATAGGAGGCTCCCACACTCCAGTTGACATATTAAACTCATACCTAGGGCTTTGGCTGATGCCTGTACATCTTGGCCCTATTTTTAACCTGGTAAGATCATACTGAAGTTTTCTTCTGTAATCTATTACATTAATCATCTTCCCAGATTTGTTCTGTTTTCAAGCATAGTAAATATGCTTTATGTGTCTGGGATTCAAATCATTGACAGAAATGTTGAACACAAGACCAAGGTGAAGAAATCCCATGTAGATCTCTATGGACATCATCCTAGTCAACTGACTGGTTCATTCTTTCATTTGTTTGTTCATTCATTCATTTATTCATTCAAGATTCATTAAGCACCTATTATATGCAAGAAATCGAATCACTATTCTATGCTAATATGACTATGACTGTTCAAGTGACCGAGAATTCATCAAGATGCATAATGATCTACCGACATATCCTTACCCTAGTCACACAGTTAGCAAATATTTTGTCAAATGCCTACTTCTTCCAATTTTCTAGGATTGTATTTTAGGTTTCTTTTGGCTTCTAAAGGACTCCTCAGTGTGGAGTCATTAATCACCAAGGAAGGATGTTTCCACATTCTTTCTAACTACTAATTCCTCTGCAATTTTGGTGTTTTATGGAACATTTATGCAACATGAAACACACCCTAGTATAATCCCTCCTCATCGCCCCTCAAAGGAAATCAATTCCCAGAACAACAAGCTCACACTTGCTTGAACAAATTTTTTTTTTCTCTTCAAGCCCCATTACACAGCATTTTTAATTTTAAATAAATTCTGCTTAAAATAAGTTTGTGTTAAGTGTCTCCTATTTTCTTTTTTTTGAGAGAGAGTCTCGCATTGTCACCCAGGCTCGAGTGCAGTGGCACAATCTTAGCTCACTGCAACCTCCTCCACCCAGGTTCAAGCAATTCTACTGCTGCAGCCTCCCACGTAGCTGGGACTACTTGTGAGCACCACCATGCCCAGCTAACTTTTTTGTATTTTTAGTAGAGATGGGGTTTCACCATGTTGGCCAGGATGGTCTCAATGTTCTGACCTTGTGATCTGCCTGCGTCAGCCTCCCTAAGTGCTGCCATTACAGGAATGAGCCACCACGCCCAGCCGATCCCTTACTCTTTTTAATTTTTTTCTTCATGTATTTTCTAAGTACCTCTTGTATATATGCTATACTCTCCTTTATAGGAAATGACACTGCATAAAGCTAAGAGTTGAAAAAACAAATCAAACTGGTTGGTATATAGGAAAATGCTTATAAATGGTAAAGCTCTATGAACTATAAGCCATCATTGCTATTGTTTCTCTTTAATGGTAGCGGCAGAGCCTAGGCAGGTCACTGTTGTGAAGCTGGCCAACATCGATGATGATGAGCATACACGGAACCTCTGTTAGCCAATCTCTTCTCAACTAATCACTTGTTTATTTAACGACTGTCAGTGTCCTCATTAGAAGCCTCAGGAACCACCAAAACAGTGATTGTTCCATTTGGCAAAAGCCAATTTGAGATGTAATAAGCCTCTCTCTCCTGACAAAAATATTCTACTGAACCTCATTTTTTTTTTTTTTGAGACACAGTCTCACTCTGTCGCCCAGGCTAGAGTACAGTGGCACCATCTTGGCTCACTGCAGCCTCTGCCTGCCAGGTTCAAGTGATTATCCTGCCTCAGCCTCCCGAGTAGCTGGGACTACAGGCGTGTGCCGCCATGCCCAGCTTTTGTATTTTTAGTAGAGAAGGGGTTTTGCCATGTTGGCCAAGCTGGTCTCAAACTGCTGACCTCAAGTGAGCTGCCCACCTCAGCCTCCCAAAATGCTGGGATTACAGGCATGAGCCAACACACCTGGCCTCCAATGAATCTAATTTTCAAAAGGAAGACAAGAGAATGTGTTTGGCACCAGCAGGCTGAGGCTTCCTATGATGGAAACTGGTGTGGCACAAAAAGTTTCAACATACCGGGCTGCCAAATGGGCACAGCATAGGCAGTACTTCAGTGTGAGGTGGCATGTGCCATCTTAGCACTGGTGTCTACTATATCTGTCTGTCCCAAACTCAAGGTCAGCATTGCTGCTCCTCTCCTCACTCTTCAATCAGGATTGCTCCACCTCGGCACTAGTGACGTTTAAGGCTGGATCATTCTTTATTGTGAGACTGTCCTGGGCACTGTGGATGTGTAACAGCATCCCTGACCTCTACTCACTAGATGCCAGGAGCACCACCACAGTTCTGATGACCTAAAATGTTTCTAAACACTGCCAAGTGTCTCCTGGAGAGTAAAATCACGCCCAGCTGAGAACCATTGCCTTAGATCTATCTTTTCTTCCCTAGGCTTCCTCAGGCTATTGTGATATTCTATCAGCAAATGGTTCTCAGGACTGGCTGTGCACTGGAATCACAGGGGAAGTTTAAGAAATGTTGATACCGGGGCATCACCCCCAGATATTCTGATTTGTCAGATGGGGTGGTGTGGTGGGCATGAGCGCTTTCAAATCTCCCCAGATTAATTCCAATATGCAGCCAACTGCTAGAGGCGGGAGGGAAACAGACAATGTGTGCTACGAGGATGGTGATGCAATCAGAGCTGTTTCAGGAAAATTATCCAGAGGGCAGCTGGATGGATAGATAGGAGACCAAAGAGGGCAGAGTCAGGGTGACAACACTTGTTTAGGGAAGAGGTGGGGACTGCACACTCAGCTGAGGCAGAAATGAAATACTGGGTATTAAGGCAAGAGGGAGAGATTCAGGGATGATTCTGAGACTTTCAGCTTGGATTCCTAAAAGGATAGTGAATCCCATAGGGAACTAGAGACATCGGGTGATGTATTGGTTTTCTGGGGCTGCCAGAACAAAGTACCACAAAGTTAGTGACTTTTAACAACAGAAATTATTCTCTCACAGTTCTGGAGGTAAGAAGTCCAAAGTCAAGGTGGGGCCACATTTTCTCTGAATGCTCTAGGGGAAGATCTTTCTTCCAGCTTCTGTGATAGCCTGCAATGCTTGACAGTCCTTGGCTTGTAGATACATCACTCCCATCTCTGCCTCCATCATCACGTGGTGTTTTGTGTGTCTGTGTCTGTGTGCTTCTGATAAGAACAGAAGTCATATTGGACTGCGGCCTACCCTCATTGAGCATGGCCTCATCTTAACTGGATGATGTCTACAAAGACCCTACTTCCAAATAAGGCCACATTCGTAGGTAGGAGTTAAGACTTCAACATATTTTTTGAGGGGGGTGGGGGACACAATTCTACCCACACCAGATAAGGAGAGTGAGAAGGACTATCAAGTTTGGAAGCCATGTGGGTGTTGTCTTTGCAGCTGCTCAGCCTGAAATGAAGACTTGGGCGTTATCATTAGCAGAGAGGAACCTATTATCATCACAAAAGTGGGTGGGATGGCAAGGCAGAAGGTACAGAGGAGAAAAACCTTTCAGGTGCCTCCTAATTCAGGGGATCTCTAGTGGGAGAACCACCCTCAAAGGATGCAGAAGATGTTGGCAAAGATCCAGGACAGGGCTCTGTCACAGAGGAGGAGGGAATTTTAAGAAGGAGAGGGTGTCTTCACAGTCAAGGCAACCAGAAGGCGAGGACTTGGCAAAGGCTATTGAAATGGAAAATTCCGATGTCCTTGCCAGCATCAGTGCAAAGCGTGGAATGGAAACCAGTTTATAGAGGGGCTACAGAAGGGCTGGGAAGTGAAGAAGAGGAAGCAGGGACAGCCCACTTTCTAAAGAAATTTTGTAGTGAAGGGAAGGCCAGAGAAGTATGCAGGCAGCTTAAGGAAAAATACAGACAGGAATAGAGTCCCAAACATGTCTTATGCTGAAAAGGCAGTGACAGCCACTGAAAGAGAGGTTTCAGAAGATGCTAGTGAAGATGGACAGATGATGAATGGAGATCACAGGAGACAAAGAGGGCCAGCTGTGGGTGGCAGGATGGGTTGCTTCTCCTTCTGAACTGGAAGTGAGGAAGAGGAAACAGAGGGAAAAGGAAAAATCATCCAACTCTAAGATTTAAGGAATTTCATCTTAGAAAAGGAGGAAGGGATGGAGAGGTTAAAAAAGTAACCTGTCCAGCATTAAGAAGGATACATTTGTGTCTTTATTTAGTTCAACCCACAGCCCTAAGAAGGAGAAAGCATCAGCTCCGTTTTATGGGTGACAAAACGGAAGGCGTGATGGTCTTGGTCTTAGTAAGGTAGGTGGATTGCCCTGAGTCTGGACAGCCTGGGGACCTGAGTGGGGCTGAGTTTCCAGGGGACCCTAGGGCAGTAGAGTGAAGGAGACAAGAAACACCCTTACCTTATGTCTCACCACCCTGAGGGGAATGGGCCCCAACATGACAGAGCCACAATGAAGAAACAAAGCCAAAATGAGAAATGAGGACCAAATGATGGGTTTTTAAACTGGTTTTAAGAAAGTTTCTGGCTGGGTGCAATGTGGCTCATGCCTATAATCTCAGCACTTTGGGAGGTCAAGGCGGAAGGATTGCTTGAGCCTAGGAGTTCGAGACCAGCCTGGGCAACATAGCAAGACCATGTCTATATTTAAATAAATAAATAAAACAGCCAGGTATAGTGGGGCAGACCTATAGTCCCAGTTACTCAGAAGGCTGACATGGGATGATCCCATGAGTCCAGGAGTTGGAGGTTGCAGTGAGCTATGAACACAGTGCTGTACTCCATCCTGGGTGACAGAGTGAGACCCTGCTTAAAAAAAAAAAAAAAAAAAAAAAGGAAAGCTTCTGCTTCTTCCTGTGAATACAAGGCATACATTGGGAGACAGACAGCTGATCTACTGACAACACACTTCCTAATTATTACATCCCATGGGGCGCTTGGATTCTCTCATTAAGAGTAGCACAATGAGCACTCCCTGTGAGGGCCCCCAATTAACTCATCCACCCAGCATGTTCCAGCCAACGGGAACAAGGGCCAGCCTTCCAGACTCCTCTTTGTTAGCTGTTTAACCCCCGTTACTGGGATCCCAGTCATGTTTCTGGAGCAGTTCCTCCTCGGTTCAGCAGAAACCACCCCAGGCCTGGGGTATTCTCTCACCCAGAGTCCGCAACTCAACCACAAAGCTGGGGGAACCTGAGGTACTCTGCTGAAGATTTGCCTTATATCAGCTGCCAAAACCCCTATCGCACTGTCTCCCCATCTCCCCAGCTCCAAGTTCCTTCCTGAATGGCATGTGCCAAAGTCCAGTCCATCTCCTTTAGAAAGCCTCCTTGGTGAACTCTACCCACGTCTTGTTTTTTTTTTTTTTTTTTTTTTTTAATTTTAGAATACAGGTCTCACTTTATTGCCCAGGCTGGGGGGCAGTGGCGCGATCATGGCTCACGGCAGCCTCAAACTCCTGGGCTCAAGCCATCCGCCTGCCTCAGCCTCCCAAATAGCTGGCATTACAGGTGTGACCACGCCCAACCCATTTCCCCCTTCTTAGCGTTCTCTCTAACTCACCCCACAGTGTCTCAGTTATAAATGCAAGCCTCCCTAAATGGCAGTTCCCTGTACTGAAAGGACACTCATCTGCCTTGACCTTCCTCCCACCAACGTTGGAGACAAAGGCTTGCACCAACTTGGACCAGGCCTAACCTTCAATACTGCGCCACCACAGAAGGCTTCCCAAGGTAGGCAGACCTCAACACTTTCAACCTGCTTTGCTAAAGGAAGACAGACATTACCAAATTCAAGGTTAAATCATACGACACTTGGGCTATAAAAATTCTCACAAGAGAAGTTGGAAAATTATGGGACAAGCACAGCAGGAGTAGTGATAAAAATGATGTGACTTCTTTAAGAACCCTTCTGATAACTCAGAGTGGCTCAGGGAAACCTTCATGCCTTGATGCTATTTCAGCCCCGCCCTGCCCTCAATATGCAGGAGTTGACATCATCTTTCCCTGAAATAGAGTCAATGTGTGGATTAATGAGTTTCTATCTGTTGGGCTGCCAGGAAAGATGCACACATACCTCTTGGGGAACCAGACCCCTTCAAACCCACCCCCTCCCTTAATGACAGTGCTCATGTCACATTGATCTGAGCAAGAGAAAGCATCCAACAAACCCAGGGTTGGTTATATTTTTCCAATCTTTCTACATGTTCCTCTGTAACTATCACCAACTGCTATGGTTTGAATGTGTCCCCAGATGTCATGTGTTGGAATCTTAATCCCCAATGTGGCAGTACTGAAAGGTGAGTCCTTTAAGAGGTGATTGGGTCATGAGGACATTAATTTATTAATCATTCATGGATAACGAATGATTTATAAATTAATGGGTTAATGGATGAATGGATTATCATGGGAGGGGACTGGTGATTTTATAAGAAGTGGAAGAGAGACCTGAGCTAGCACACTCAGTCCCCTTGCCATGTGATGCTCTGTACTTGCCTTGGTTCTGTCCCCATCAGCAAGAAGGCCCTCACCAGATACAGCCCCCTGGACCTTGCACTTCTCAGCCTCCATAACTGTAAGAAATATTTTTTTTTTCTTTATAAGTTTCCCAATTTCAGGTATCTCATTATAAGCAACAAGAAAATGACTAATACACAAAATTATCACACAAAGAAACTGTGACTGCCAGCTACCAGGGATACTTGGCCAGTTCTTTTCAGGTGGTTTGTTTTTATTTGCTACAGACCAAGGTGCTGGCTGTATGAGGAACCCACGGGCTGGGCTCAATGCTGTGTCCAGAGGACCTACTACACTGTGAGAGTAGCTCAAGAGGAATGGACAGAAGCCAACACTCAGAGCTGAGGATTTCCTCGGCACTGGCACTGCTCTAGTAACTTTAACCAATGTTCTTTCATTTTTGCCTTTGTGACAGTATTGAGTTGGGCATCACCATCCCCCTTGCATGGATGAAGAAACGAAGACCAAAGTGAGCCATAGAGACTTGGCCAAGGTAATACAGTCAAGGTAATACAGCTGGTCAGAAGCTGAGCTGAACCTTGACACAGGCCATTGGATGCCAGAGTTGGGAATCCAAGAGTCAGGCAGCCATGATGGCAGGAACAAAAGCTCAATAAGCGCCCAGATGACTAAGTGATCAGGAGCACCAACATTGAACTCAGAGAGTCCAGATCACCACCAAATCTTCGCAGAGTGGCTCTTCCATCACTTGCAACTATCTCCCCCAAATGTAGTAATCTGGAGTTCCCCTTCAAACTCTGGCAAAACATGGGGCCGTACACTTCTGCAGCTCAGTAAGGCTCTCATGTCTGCATTCTTGTTCAGCATCCCCGTCAGCCCCGCTCCAATGCTTGCCAGCCTTATAATACCATGTGACCTTCCTGAGCTTCAGCTTCATTGTCTACCAAAAGGACTCAGAAGAGAACTTCCCCCATAAGGCTATTGTTAGGATCGTGTAATACTGCATGCAGCACCTCAGCACGATGCCTCCTACATGACACTTACAAAATGCTATTTCTATTTTCAAAGTCCTTTATGCTCCCACCACCATCATACAGGTCCAAGGGAGAGGTAGAGTGAGGAAGGACTAGCTGGTGATTTCATGTCCTTCTAGATCTTTCTCTGACCCTGAAAGGTTCACTTCTCTGCCCTTGCCTGGCCTGGATTTCTAGGGGCACTCCCCACTCCACCTGGTCCCATCCCAGACCTCCCTGTGCTCTGTCCTCAAATTGTACCAGGGTCCTCCATGAGGAGGTCCGGTTTGGATATGATGCCTGAGATTCACTAAGCTGCAAATAAAAGGAACTGAGACAAATAAGGTAATGGGATTAAAAAAGACATGCTTTCAAGGGTACTCTTTCAACAATAGACTAAACTGTTTTCTGGAATCTGCAGAATATTGCTAACACCTAGGTACTCAAGTCCAAATTAAATTTGTCCTGAATTTTTTTTTTTAACCACAATGGAATTTCTTTCTTCATGTCAGAGAATCACGCAAGCAGGATCAGCTTCATGGGCATATGATGTGCACCAAGCCTTGCCCTCAGAAGGGCCTCAAGCTTGGTTCAATACTCTGAAATTCTTAATCTTGAAATTCTTAATCATTTTATCTTCGAACTTGTGTTTTCAAGTGAAGTTCAATGGGACCATGTTGCACACATGTGAGCAGAGGAGTTATGTGCTCCTTGCCACCACATTTGCATACCACATTCATGATGCCCCATGAGTCCAGAATTCTGGTGAATCTCTGGTGGATGGGGAGTTCAGTAAGGACTCAAAGTCTGTAAAAGGTAAGTATGTTCTGTCTGTGACTGAGTAAGCACTGGTGTGCACAGTCCTAAAGGTCATACTTTCTAAGCACAACTTGCTTCAAATGCAGAAAGATGGCACTGGAGTTCTCAGAGACATGAATGACCAAGGAACCTGGCCATATTCTTTCTTACTCTTGTTACTTCCCTAAGTTGGCCAAGCACTTACACTGAAAATAATAACCCAGAAGGAAAGGGAAAGATAGGGCAACTGAGTTCCTTTTCCTTTCAGTTCTTTATTTACTAGCAAGCCATAGGGAAGGAGTGCTGAGGATGTGCTAATATCAATAAGTAAAATCAAAACAGTTGAGTTAGCTTTGTGCAGCATTTCCACTGTTTTGGTTAGTATAAAATACATATATGAAGTAGCTACAAAATACAAATTGTGTATCAGTGATCCCACACACATGGTAAATGGTCTTATACTTGCATCTAAAACTTGTACTGCACAATTGAAGGATGGTTGGTAAGATTCACACTGATAATTTAAAATAAATCATTTAAAATGACATTAAGATGTAAACAAAAATATCTTGAAAAATCTAGAGAGAAACTATGGAAGCAAGGGAAACGTTTTTATTTTAGTATCGTGAATGGCCCTTTTTTCCTGGCTTTTGAACAAGTGGCTTGCATTTTCATTTTGCACCTGGCTCTTCAAGTTCAGAAGCTGGCCCTCACTGCAAGGTCTGATCCAATAAATTGTCACTGCAGGGAAAGGCGGTAGGGGTCGCTGTGGCCATGTGGTGACATGGTAATGCAATTTCAGTGGGATTAAGGGTGTATGTGATGATTCTATAGGAGTCTGGTCTTTTGCTGCTATGGCAGATCACTGGTAACCTCCCCTTACTGGCTCAATGATGTCTCATAAATAAGCTATGAATACTGTAGCGCAAGGCAGGCAAATGCTTAGGGTCCAATATATGGTGAATAAAGGGATGTAGAAGAGCTCAGTACACACACAGAGAAATGGCTTGGGGGACCCACAAAGAAACTGGTTTATTTATGATCAGTCCCTGTCTAAACATTTAGGGTCTCCAAAATCTATTGAGATGGTTGGCTCTGATGGTTGGGATGGGAGTCGGGAGGTCCAGGTTTTAAGGTTCTAATCTTGGCTCTGTCACTTGCCAGTCATGAGGCCCTGGACAAGATGCTTATAGAGCTCGTCCTGGCTCTAAGGTATGTTAGGTCTTAAATGACCAGTTCACCAGGATGGTTTTAAGGAAAAAGGAACATCAGGTAGGGAGCCCTGCAACCCAGCAGGCATGGCCCCAGCTCCAACACCATTGCTATTGACCTAAGCCATCCTCTGACTGTGCAGGTCAAGTGATGGTGCACCTGCTCTTACTGACCTCTAAACATCATCCAACCCTGGGACGAATTCCACTGGGCTCCTAGCATGCTTTGGGGCAAGATGTCAAAACTTTTTCTTTGAAAGTATGTGGTGCAATTAAATTTTTCTCAGCGCTGATCTTACTAAACTGTGCCCTTTAACCTCTCAAAGCAGTTACACTGAAATTATTATCTTCAGATTGCTAAGAGCAAGAAAGGAAAAGACAAACCAATGAAACCATTACAAAGATATTTTATAATAAAAATCAGGCTCTATTGTCTCCTTGGAGACGTATTTTAGAAACAAAATTGATAAAATGCAGTGCTATCAAATATATACAAATTGAAAAACCAAACTTAACATTCGAATGTATTTCCCTACCCCCAAAAGAAATCTGATAGAGTTTTAAGATTGGTTAAGATCTTTTCATGAACTGGGGATTATAATTTGTTCATATAATTAAAACGACATATTTATGTAATTTTTCTAATACAAAAACAGGCTGCTGATAGACTAGGAGGAATATGGTATTTGCCAGCCCTCTAACTGCCAGGGTGGATTCAGATGATCTGAGTGAACATGTAGTTGTCACCTTCCTTTGACTCTACTGCAACTGTGAAATTCATGAAGCTACATACTCAGATGAAGGAAGATGAACATCCTAGAACCAGCAGCCTCACACCAGGTGATTCTGAGACATATCAAAGTCTGGAAACCATTGATTTAAAGAAGAGTGTGACTATCCAACATGCAGTTAGACAGAATATTTGAAATTTACTAATATGTGGCTTGTTGGAGTATCTGAAATTTACTTTCTGATGTTAGCATGCTTGCTTTTGCTAGTTTAGGAAAGTACCCAGGACTTATATAACTCAATGGCCCTCAGACTAAAGTCTGCAGAAAACCAGTGCCTTGTTGGGTCAGCTGCTTGGGTGGTCTGGCATTGGTATAAAACACAAACTGCACAAAAATGGGAGCTATTTCATTTGGTCTATTGCTGATAATTCACACTAAGACAAAACCACACATTTTAAAATACATTCACATTTATTCAAATGCAATCTTTTGTTCAATTGTTTCATCTGTTTATCTTCTAGGATGGAAATTAGGAGAAGTAGGATGAAGTCATTTAGGTCCTTTAATCCATTAAATAGTCAGTGGTCTTTGAAACTTGAAAAGCATTGGGACAATTTGCAATAATGATCCCTGCCAGGTGAAACATAAAATATCCTATTGGGTAGAAAGGGCAACCTATGAAGAGTAAATCTCAGTGACCTCATGGAATCTACCAATAATATTTTAAGTCTTTAAATCACACACAATGTTTCCACAGCAGAGAATCTGCAGATTCAGAGCATCTCAGAGAAAAGGTCAAAATCTTAGGAACAGCTGGACTTGGTGGTTCAGGCCTGTAATCTTAGCTACTTGAGAGCTGAGGCAAGAGAATCACTTGAGCCCAGGAGTTTGAGGTTATAGTGAGTTATGACCTTTGCTTCTTTGTGAGCTGTCTGACATTCAGCATTCCCTAAAAATCTGTGTATGAGGCTGACATTCATATAGCAGATGACAAATATCCATTCACATTAACACATAATAACTTAAGGGCTGGGCAGTTTTAGTTTACCCTGTAATTGTACATTCATAATTTCTACATCAATGACATACTATATTGCTGAAATCATGTATTTTCTATTTTTAGATAGGATTACTAGATTAAGTGAATGCAGTTGTCTGTGCTGACCTCACATGCCATTTGACAAAACCTCTTTCCATGTATTTGAGAATAAGATAGTGCAATCTTAGCAACATACTGTTATACTTTAAAAATTGTGTTAGCCAGGCACCGTGGCTCACTACTGCAATCCCAGTGCTTTGGGAGGCTGAGGTGGGAGGATCTCTTGAGCCCACGAGTTCAAGCCCAGCCTAGGCAAGAAAGCAAGACTCCATCTCTAAAATCAAACAAACAAACTGGAAAAAAAATTAGCTAGGCTTGGTGGTATGCATCTGTAGCATCTGTAGTCCTACTCAGGAGGCTGAGGGGTGAGGATCTCTTGAGTCCAGGAGTTCAAGGCTGCAGTGAGCCATGATCACATTATTGCATTCCAGCCTAAGTGACAGACACAGACCCTATTAAAAAACAAAAACAAAACTATGTTCATCCGTGCTTTCAACGTACAAACAATTTGAGGTCAGTTAGTCATACACTCAAGTGGTATCAGAATGGGCTAATATGGTTTCAAAGTGGTAACTAAGTGATGGCTGTCAATTCAAAGAGGAAGGTTTTAGTGCTCCATCATTACGCTTTGTCTTTGTTTCATGCCATGAAGGTGACAATGTCTCCCAGGGACCTGAAAGGGCAAGCTATGTATCTTCATTTTACCAGAGTGTCATTTAAGATGAAGGCACTGAAGTCAAACAACCTAGGATTTCTTCACAGAAATTATAATGACAATTTTGTTCAGTTCTTCTGATTATCTGTTCTTATTTGAAATAAACATTATATGCCCAGAATTCTAAAACAGGAGGCAAATTTTAAAACCATCTAGCTCTTCTTTCCTTTTCCAGTCTGTAATCAGAATGGATAGGACTAAAGAATTCAAGTCTTTTGACTCCCACCCAAACATGCTCTTTTTTCACCTGATGTATAGTTAGCAAAGCAAATATTCTCTTAGGATAAGGCTGAAATGCCAAATCTACAATATATTCACTAGGCAAAGATAATTCTTCCTAAAAATATACATTACATCTTTGCAAAGCCACGTTCCTGTATTTTTACAAAACGCCTTTTAAAAGTAAAATCTTACAGAGCCAAGACAGAGCACCATAGAGAAGACAACATAAATCTTAGGAAATCAATGCTTGTTAATGTCAATTTATCTTTTTAATGAAAAGCCACTGATAAACCATACCATACAATTATGTGAGCTAATGCATGCCATGGGCTTTGCACATGACCAAGGAACAGTCAATGAAAAGTAGTCGTGATGGTTGATAGGTGAGGCCAGAGTGAGGTTTAAAAGGCTTTTTCATGAAGGCAGTAAAACTCTGGGACAGAGCCTTTCAACGTGTCTCTGTCAGAGTACAGTGGATGGATACTGGTTACCTGCTCCGCCCACTCGCAGGGGAGAACCTTGGATTATGGGCAGTTTACAGCTCCCAACCTGAGATCCCACTCATTCTCAGGAAAGCTTCTCAGTGGAAGCCAGAGACACTGGTATGTGATAAGAATAGATGCATACTTGGCATCTTATTAAGACATAGCAGTTCAAAACATCTTAACTATTAGTTAATAACTCATCTGTTTACTTAATGGATATTTATCAAGTACCAGCCATGTGCCAAGGATTGTGTCAGGTACTGTGGATATAAAAAAAATTGAAGATTGCTTCTCAATGGAGGAGCTAATGGGCTCACGGGAACATTAATTTTTTTTTTTTTTTTTTTTTGAGACAGAGTTTCACTCTTGTTACCCAGGCTGGAGTGCAGTAGCTGGGATTACAGGCATGCGCCACCATGCCCAGCTGATTTTTTGTATTTTTAGTAGAGACGGGGTTTCACCATGTTGACCAGGATGGTCTCGATCTCTTGACCTCGTGATCCACCCGCCTCGGCCTCCCAAAGTACTGGGATTACAGGCGTGAGCCACCGCGCCCGGCCATTAATTTTTTTATTTAGCAAATATTTACCTGTTTCCCTGTGTGGGGGCGGGGGTACTGTCATGGCAGCTAGAACCACAGAGCATCTCAGCTGACTAAACAGCGCATGAGTACATGAATGTTGGGTCCATGTCTAATTCATTGACCAGTGCACGCTCAGCATCTAGCCTGGGACAACTATTATTGGTGTTGCTGAATGGCCCACAAGAGCCATCTGGTCCTCAGCCTCCTCAAACTGATAATCCACGGAAGGATGAGTGGAACCATGGGGGCAAGTATGTAGCCAAGCTTAATTCTGCCAGCAAGAATGGCCAATAAAAGCTGGAAGGGGCAGAGGATGTGTGGCAAGCAAGGCTTCCTAGAAGAAATACTATCTGAATGGGTACTTGAGAAATAAGAAACGGAAGTTCTCTATCTGATAGTTTTAGGAAGTTCACAGTTTTGGGGGGAAGTCCTAGACCCCAGCAAAAACGCTAGGAGTTTAAGATTTTTTTTAAACTCTAGAATGGGAGCAAGTTTTCAGAGTGTCACCTGTAACGTGGAATATTTAGTCATATCCACCTTAAAGTGACTAGGAAGACTAAATGAGGATGCAGTAAAGAGGTGAGAAGAGCTCCTGGCTAGATAAGTAATAAATACAACATGTAGATAAAAGCCAGTCTTACATGTACCTTTTAAAAAGCTGTCTACACAAGCCTTTTTTCCAGTCATAGCACCATTATCAGGGTTTTGCCTGAAACATCAAGAACTGCAAGGGGCTAGTGCATCCCTGAGTTTCCAAATCAGTGGCAAGAAGTCTCACTTTCAGAGTCTGCTTAACTCCCAACTTCATTCAACTTTTACATTTTATAGTAAAACACAGAGGTACACCATCAGTGCTAGATGTGAAAAATACTTGGCAAGACAATGTATTAGCTTCTAGCTTCTGGAGATATGAACAGAGAGACAGCTTATCCACATGCCAGAGCTGACTCAAACAAATGCAGAACATGTAGTTCTTAAATGCTAATCTTACACCACCTGTTGAGGTTAATATGCAAGACGTGTTAAACGTTTTGTGATCTGCCAGAGTTTGAATGAGACAAGTCTTGGGCTGACAACCAGTAGCAGTTTGCACTTTAAATCACTCATGTAGATGGCTGATCTGCTCCTTCACGATGATATCTTTGATCTGCTATGACTTCAATCAGAAAAAAAAAAAATTGATGGTAACTTAATGGGTTGTGTGATTCTAATGCTAAAGCATGCATACTATACCAGTGAAAGACCCACCAAACAGAAGACTCTCCAGACCTTAATTTAAGGAAGAAAGAAATCTACAGAGAGTTAGTCATTTAATACCTGCATGCATCTGGATAAGTGTGCTACCTGTTTGTAGACGTAAATGAATGAGCTCTAACCCTAGTTTCTATCCAATAAAGTTCTGTGGTTATTAATAACTTCCCATTTTACAGTGCAAAGATTTATCATGCTTTAGCTGTTCAGAATTGAGAGTCAAGGGAAGCAAAGATGCTATTTTTTTAAAGCACATTACTACTGCAATAAAGACATCCTATATTTTTGTTTCACACCTCAAGCATACTACCATCAGTATCTACTAAGTGCTCAACACAAACCTAGAATTCAATTGACCTTCCTTTTCTAGCTTCAAAAACTATATAGATTCACATTCATAAACTATACAGAACACACTACATGTGTACCTGACATATACAAATTGCCTCCAATGAGTCATGCGAAATTTCAATTTGGAAGCACTTTTGCAGGTCTTAATAGCTGTTTGCTAATGCATGCATTATTCTTCAGTTATAAAATTTATACATTTTAAAAACTGAGCTGAAGAGTGCTCACAAGGAACAAAATCAATGCACTTTCCTGCAAAAAAATAAACCACTCAGAGCAAGAAAGAAAACACGTTTTTCCTATTGTTGAACACAGGAGTAGGCATGCAACACGGTCATCTCATTGTTCAGAAATGCTGGCTAAGTTTGTCCCATAAAAATCAATGTTTAATGCATAAAAATTTAGCTACGTATATAGTTATCCAGAAAGGGAGCCAAATGAATAAGCTGAAGACTTGACAAAAACAAACACAACCCAAATCGTATGAAACCACGACATGACAAAGCTTTGAAGGGACATGTATCTAGATACCCCTTCAATCCCAACCTTGACCTCATCAAGTTGTTACTGCCATGTCAAAACACTGATTTCTCTTCCTTGATTACGACTTTTCTAGGAGGTAGAAGTCCCCTTTCCCAGTCCCCTGCAGTCCCTTGTGGAAGTTCCTCACCCTGGCGTGTTTATTCATTTTAAGCACACAGCCTTCCCTCCAGGGGGCTGAGTCTCCAGTAGATTGTGGCAGCGCCTGGGGGAAGGGCAGAACAGACTCATGAGAACCCACTCAACTCCAGGCAGCCCGCAGACCCGGGGGGCTTCACGGGTGACTGGAGGTGCCACCCTATTCATCCCCTATCTCCCTGCACAATAACATACCCCGAACCCTCATAATGCCACCTTCTCCTCTCTTTATCATCATTCATATCTCAGCTATGACAGGCCGAAAAAAGAGTCTGATGGGAAATGTGCTGCAAATTAGCATATTTCCCCCCTCCACACAATAGAGGCTTTTAGGCTTCTGCTTTTTCAAAGCAAGTTGGTGAGGGGTGGGGAGGGGAAAGAAAGGCTGCTCTTAGCAACAGTGTCTGAAATTCATGGATTTGCTTCCCTCAAAGCGGCTTGCCTGTTTGTCATTTTTCTTAAAGCAGGCTTTCCTTCAAATGGCTTGAAAACTTATTAGAAAGTATTTATTGGACCACCGTGTAATAAACATCCTCCCTCTCTTCACTAAATTGCAATTAAATTCTTTGATTAAAAAAATAATTACTAAGCCTAAACCCCTTCTCTCATCCTGCTATGGAGCATGACATCGCCCTTCCTCCTGGAGAAACTGACAAAATAAAGAAGTCCAGTTATTGTAAACACTTCTTAAGCGGCAATTTTCAGAGGGGACACCTCTCACATGCTTATTTATAGGTTTCCCATCTCCACTAGAAAAAAGGGGGGTGGGAAAGAAAGGCAACACGGATGCTTTGATTATCCTGAGACTTAACTGCGGGATGTCAGCGATCACTTCATGCATACCTTTCTCAAAGGCTGTCCCTGTCACCTTTGACATTACTAAAGAAGAGTTCTAAAATGACAATAGGCTGGAACCAGCAAAACAGACTGCAACGTTTTTGAAAGGTCATAAAAACAAAATCAATCTAATACTTCTTTAAGGGAGCAGCAAAAGAAATTATTTGTGTTCCATGCCACTAAATATTAATTCTCCAAAGGACTGCATCTCAATTTGAGGGTGAGAAATTAAGATTCATTTGGCTCAGATTGAATTCTCTGAAAGGGCTCTGAGCTTTTTAATGGCAACTCAAAATCATCAGGGACACTTGAGGTGGCACCTTCTTCATACAAGCTTCAATTCCTTAACTATCACTCATTGGTTTTCAAGGTCCCCTAAGACAAGGCCAGTGATATTCAGAGTGTCAGAGCTCTCCTAAGGGCCGAGGTGGAGCCAGGCACCAGCTGGGGCTGAGCTTGGCTCTGGAAGGCCCGTGCATTCCTGCCTTCCTGTGCCCAAAGGGAGGAGGAGGAGGCAGCTGAACCCGATGGCAAGGAACCATGTGCTTGGCATCCTACCCATGTTCCCTGCAGAACCTCTGTAGCCTCCTCCCTTTAATAGAGGCCTAGACATTGTCCCTCTCCCCCAGGCCTAGGTGCTCAGCTCTGCCCATCTTCCTGTACCCCAAAAATAAAATTCTAAGCCCCAAACCTGTTTAATGGACGGACCCCTCCTCTCTGTCAAGAGGATTCCAAAGTAAACCTGAAAAACTAGTTCAGACCATGAGGGAGAGGGAGGGTAAGACATGCCTCATGATACCCTCTTCCCCTTTGGATTTCAGGCATGGCTGACCAGCATTCATATTACAACAGAGGTCTTAGGACTGACCAGACTCTTTGTAGCAATTAGATACCAAATTCCAACCTGACTGTAGTACGGCATCACATGACAGATACAGACCCTGAAAGAAATCAAAGTATTTTACCCCAAAATATATTTCTTTGACATATTTTGAAATGGCTCTGTCTCTTGTGGGGAAAATCTGCATTCTGTAAAGAATCTCCCTCCCTTTCCAGGCCTTTTCCTGATCCAGGAAAGATTTAACTGAGCCTGCCCCTACCACACACACCTTTTAGGGTCTGATAAGAGACATTTACTATCTAATCTCTCTGAAGCCTGCTACCTTGAAGCTTCATCTATATAACAAGAACCTTCACTTCCACAACCCGCCTTATCTTAACTACTGGCATTTTTTTTCTGCTGACTTCAACTCTTCAAGGCAGAACTTAACCCTTTCAACCAGTTGTCAATCAGGAAATCTTTATATCCACCTATGGCCTGGAACCCGCCCTACCAACTTCAGGATGTCCTACCATTCCGGACTGAAGCAATCTTACATGTATTGATGGATGTCTGCCTATAGCTTCTGTCTACCTAAAATGTATAAAATCAAGCTATTACCCAACCACCTTAGGCACATGTTCTCAGGACTTCTTGAGACTGTGCCTCGGGCCATGGTCACTCATATTTGGCTCAGAATAAACTTCTTTAATTTTTTTTTTTTTTTTACAGAGTTTGACTCTTTTCAGTGATACAGCACACTGGGACCAACACCCATGCCTGTGGGACCAAGTTTCCAGTCACTGATCCTGACTCAGCCTCTCTCCTTCTCGTTCTGATTTCCATCCTGCTTTCTCACATACAGCACACACACACCCCTCCTTCCCTGTTAAGCGATGTTTCATTGGCCTGGATCATCTCTCAATTTGGGCCACTCCTAATTCCAGGTCTTCCAGGAATTAAAGCCCAATTGGAAAACTGACGTTCAAAATGAGGGTTTCATTCTCAATTTCATTCATAGATTTCATGCCATCAAGTCAAATTCCTGGCAAGCCTTATTGTAGATACTGATAAGCTGATTCTAAAGTTCTTATCGGAAAGGAAAAGGATCTAGGATAGCCAAAGATTTTCTGAAAAAGAACAAAGTCGGAGGACTCAGACTACTGGGTTTCAAGACAACTATAAAGCTATGCAGATCAAGGCAGTGTGGTAGTGATGGACGGACACACATGGATTAAAAGAACAGAACAGAGTGCCCTGAAATAGACTCACACAAATATAGTCAACTGGCTTTTGACAAAGGTGTTTAGATACAAAACCAAAAGTATAATCCACAAATGAAAATTGCCAAGGTGGACCTTATGAAAATGTTATCTTGAGAAGGCATGTAATATTTGGATGAAAAGTTTTTAAGACATCTGCTTCATTAAGCTAAGGAATTTACGTGCAATACCTCATTCCTGTCCTCTAAGAGTAGTACCTGACTAAGCAGCATGCCACCAACCCTCCAGGCGAAGCCCTGATGCTCTCTTTTGCAACTCCTGCCTCCAGGCAGCCACCGATAGCAATCTAAGCTGCCCTGCACTGGGAAGCCACAGCTCACCTCAGTGTGCTATGTTAGCAATTTCAGCATGATCTCCCTGCCTGCCTGCGGGCTCTGGGAAGGCTGACACCACGCCTGACATCTCCTGGTGTCTCTATCCCCTCACTTGTTGATTGGTGTATAGTAGTAGGAGCACAATAAATATATTTTTTAAATAAACACTGATAAACATCAGATGACATTTCTTGGGCTCTTATTTGGAAGCTAGCACTCCCTAGAGCAGTTGCCCAAGTAAGAAGGAATTCTTCCACCACCAGCACATCTTCCTTTGCTTTGGCTACACCTCCAATTCTGAGAACGTTCAAAGGCTCCTCTCTTTCCTCTCTCCCGAAGTTACCCTTTCTAATAGATTCACATGATTCCTTCTGGCCCCAAACCCTCAATTCTAAATTTTAGGCCATGATATCTTTTCTAAGCTCCAGTGGCTCATTTACAACACATACGCACATATGTGTCTATGTATCTAGGTATATACATATTTACATATATGCACATATATACACATATGAAGGGAAGCATGAAGGAGGTGTCTGATGGGGACAGAGAAGATGAATTGAGCTTAGAATAGTTCGAGTTTAGGAGAATGTAAAATATTTAAGTGAAAGCATGTGATTGCATGTATACATGCACGGGTCTACCTGCATGTCTCACATATACATGTATATTGCACATATATGCATACTTTAAACATTCATATATGAATATATAAACATATATATGTATACACACATATGCCCAGCCATACATTTATATATATATATATATGGATCTATGCACATATACATATTTATACGTACACATACTTTCACTTAAATATTTCACATTCTCCTAAACTCAGTATGCTAAGTTGAGTTCATCTTCCCACTCCCCAGCAGATGCCTCCTTCATCCTTCCCAAAGCTCTCCTTCCCATCAAAGGCATCATTACCCTTCCAACATCTTTATTTCAAGACTTGAGCTCTGCTATTTGCCAGCTAGGTAGCTATGGGAAGTTATCTCACTTACATCCCTCTGGACATCTGTGTGATGGTCGTCATAATATATTTTCACATCACCTTAGAGTCTGGAGCAGTCATTCAAGATCTACAGAATGCTTCTACATATCATAGGCATGCTTTCTCTAAAATACATGAGTTAGCTCTAGTTTCCCCACATTTGGTTAGTCACCAAATACACAGGTGTATGTGTCAGGGGGAGGTGTTTGTCAGTAGACAAACATTCAGTGAGAACTGATTTCTCAAATAATAATTACTAGAACATCTGCAATGGCTATGACCTTTGCTTTTTAAAATAAAGGTATAATTTTCCTATCATAAATAAAAATGGATCACAGAGTACCATCTCTTTTAAGAAATTGTTAAGAGCACTTCATTACCAGGGAGGGAACATTTGGCAAAGTATATTACAGAGTATAAATTTAGACACCTAACACCCTTCATTGGTAGGAGCCCAATGCATAGAAACACTAAATAGCTCTAATTTTCTCCCTGTGGTTTATGAATCCAGGGGCCCCAAATCACCTCCATGTTCAACAGGAGGCACATCCATCTGCCAGCCGTAATTATTTTAATGACCTCATTAAAGAACAATTATTTCCACTGTCAAAAAAATCTATGGACAGATCTGGTGGCTCATGCCTATAACCCTAGTGCTCTGGGAGGCCAAGGTAGGAGGACTGCTTGAGGCCAGGAGTTCAAGACCAGCCTGGGCAACATAGTGAGACTCTGATCTCTACAAAAAAAATTTTTAAAAGGAAAAAAATGTTAAAAAGAGCTACCCAAACACATCAACCTTTGGCACACAATGGCAATACTTAGAGATGCATATTTCCTAGATTAAAATATGAGTCAATGGACACAGCATAAAATATTAATATTTAGTCAACGTATTTCTTTCACTGATTATGATGATGCCAAAACTCATTTTTAACACCATTATTATGATTGACATACCACACAGTTCACCATTTTAAGTGTACAATTCAATTTTTAATATATTCCCCCCTTTCTGCTTGCTCAAATTATATGGTCACAACTGTTAACACGATCTAATTTTGAACACTTCAGGCCCTACTAAAAGATCCATTAGCAGTCAATCTGCATTCCTCCCTACCCTGTCTTACCCCTCACCTCTGGTCCAAAGTAACCTTGAGGACCTTTCTCCATACACTTTCTACTTTCTCCATAAACTTGCCTTTTCTGAATGCATGATAGGTAGTCCTCTGTGACTGGAATCTTTTACTTAATGTTTTTAAGGGTCATTGATGTCGTAGCATGTGTTAGTATTTCCTTTCTTTTTAATGCTGAATCATACTCCATTGCAGGATATATCACATTTTGTTTATTCATTCATCAGTTGATGGACATTTGAGTTGTTTCCAACTGTTGGCTATTATGAACACGACTACTATGAACACTCATGTACAAGCTTTTGTGTGAACGTAAGTTTTCATTTCTCTTCGGTATATACCTAAGAGTAAAATTGTTGGCTCATATGGTAATCCTATATTTAACCATTAGAGAGACTGCCATAATGTTTTCCAAAGCAGCTGTACCATTTTACGTTCCTACTAGCAGCACGTGAGAGTTTCAGTTTCTCCATATCCTCAATAACATGTATTTTCTGTCTTTTTGATTTCAGCCATCATAGGGAGTGTGAAGTGGCATCTCACTGCGGTTTCAATTTGCATTTCCCTATTAATGATGTTCAATGTCTTTCATAAGCTTATTGGAAATTTGTAAATCTTTTTTAGAGAAATGCCTATCACAACTTTTATTTTGGGTTGTCTTTTTATTATGGAGTTATATGTTATTTTTAACATATTCTGCATGCAAGTCTCTTAGATATACGGTTTTAAAACTTTTTCTCCCATTCTGTGAGTTGTCTTTTTACTTTCTTGATGGTGTTCTTTGCAGCTCAATAGTTTTTACTTCTGATAAAGTCCAATTTATCTGTTCTTTTCCTTTGTTGCATCTAAGAAACCACTGTCTAACCCAAGGTCATGAATATTTACTCCTCTGTTTTCTTCTAACAGTTTTATAATTTTAGTTTTTACATCTAGGTCTATGATTCTTCGTGAGTTAATTTTTGTGTATATGAGTTACAGGTCCAAATTCATTCTTTTACATGTGGATATCCAATTGTCCCAGCACTATTTATTGAAAAGAGTGTTTTTTCCCCACTGAATTGTCTTAGTATCCTTGATGAAAATCAACTGACCATAAATATAAGGGTTATTTTTGGACTCTCAATGATATTCTATTGATCTATATGTATATTCTTATGCCAGTACCACATCGTAGCTTTGTAGTTTTGGCTATTTTGGCATTCCCAAATTCCATTTTGATAGAACTCTAGTTTAGCACAAATGTTGGTAATATTATTAATAAAAGTGACTGGAAACACCTATTTTCATGTCTGACTGATGCTTGTTAGTTGGCAAAGCTTTTAGTGCCTTCAGTTAAAATTTGCTTTAATCAGTCACACACAGATCCTGTAACAGCCAAATGTCCCATGTAACAATTTCATCCATTTAGTAGATTCAGAATTATTTGACAAACAGCATTAAAACTATTATTCCACTGGATAGAATAAGGTGATTGCCAAGCCCTGGACACAAAGAGACTTGGAGCCCCAGTAGCTGGAGAATATCATTCTCCAGGTCAATGCTGGGATCTAGAAGGATCTTCAAACTTCAGTAAAACAAAATATTTCATGTTGTGGACCATAGCATGTTCTGGTTGTCTATTGCTACAAGTGGTTGCCCCTCAAAGTCAGCCAACATCTTTCCTAATGTCTGAGCTAACTATCGCTTAGAGTTCTTAAACTACTATTTACCACTGACTATAAACAAAAATAAAAAAAGAGAAGACAATTCATTATTTTTGATATGCAGTATGACCAAGAAAGCTGGGATTTATCTTGCTTCTCTTATTAAGGTACCTTCTAATATGTGCCAGTGCAGTGGTGTGATCTTGGCTTACTGCAACCTCCGTCTTCTGGGTTCGGGTGATTCTCATGCCTCAGCCTCCTGAGTAGCTGGGACTGCAGGCTCATGCCACCACACCTGGCTAATTTTTGTAGTTTTAGTACAATGAGGTTTCACCACATTGACCAGGCTGGTCTCAAACTCCAGACCTCAGGTGATCCACCCAGCTCAGCTTCCCAAAGTGCTGGGATTATGGGCATGAGCCACTGCACCCAACCAGAATGTTTACTTTTCTACAGTAGAAGTCTGAGCATGTGAAAGGCTTCCAGGTTTTTCAGTCTTTACTTAGGATAAATTTAGCAATTTCCATCCCACATAATTTTTTTCATTTGAATGAAATGGCCTTCCATGTAACCTATTCCAACAACTTCTTCCAAAAACAAAATGCTTCTAATACACATAGGTGATTATATTTTTTTATGCAAGAATAAGTTGAGTAAAAGTTCTTTCTTCTAATATTTCTGTATTTATATTTAACTAAAAAACGTATTTAGATTTCAGCTTACAACTAGCTATATATTTATAAATCAATTTTCAGTGGTTTGTCTCAATCTTTAGCATTCCACCACTTCTATGGCATGCTTTAGTCTCAAGGCTAAGGACAGCCAGCATCTTCGCAAGAAAATTTTTCATTAGTACACACCGAACTTTCAGCTACATGTTCTGGAAGAGGTAAACACCTACAAAGAACCTGGTCAACCTCCAAATTAATTATCCTCATCATGTGTTTTCTCTGAATCACCACTCCCACGTAGAAGGTTGTGTCCTGAGGATTCTTGCCAGACCATAAAGGGACACTGTGACCGAACTGATGGGTTCTTTATCACAGGTGAACAACTGGGGACAGAAAAGAATGCCAAAACCCCATTCTCCATCCTGTGTTCCTTTCTCTCTTTCTCATTTTCGACGTTTCCCTTCCTCTCCCATTTGACTGTCTCCCAGTGCCATCTAAACCTCTGAGTTTCCCACCTGAATGCTGTCCCTTTTCCCTACTTCCATTTTCTCTATGAAATTCTGAATTTCACATCCCACCTACACATCCATCCATCCACTCCATTCCATCTCCATTCAACCCAAGCATTTCTAGGTTCAGTTGTCTAATTCTGATCTGTGTTCCTGGATAGTATGTGGATATTTCCCAGGCCCTCCTTGAACAAAAACACAGACTTATTTCCTGTCTACTCCTTAGAAAAAGATTGCTTTATACCCATTGTGGGCTCACATTTCTGTTTTCTTATCTATATAGGGATGTGTAAGGAAACCTCTGAACACCCAGAGCAAATATGCATCAAACATTTTCTTCTTTGCCTAATCATCTTTCCTATTACCGACACGTGCTCTAGGCAAACGTCATTACTGTTATGGCTGCCAATTTGCGCAGGAATCACTCATTTCTTGGCCTCGTCTCATGCACGTATGAGGAAGGTGAGTGCTTTCTATCAACCATACCAGTGAAACTACTACCAATGGACTGAGACAAGCAGATAATTTATTTGTTTAGTGAACAAGTCTATTCGTATTTAGCTTTAATTCCCAGCATCTGCCATGTGTCCATGTTAAATATATAAACATGGTATTATAAATCCAAAATCCAAACGTCATGTAGAAATGAGACCTTATGAAATCATTAGAGGGGAAGGAAAAATATTAGCTTATATGTCTGCAAACATCCCTAACACACCAGCTGCTGCCCAAGTTCTGAGTGCTGAACAGAAAAATTTGGCAGAAAATCAGTTAAGAGGAAAAAGTGGCAATTAAAAAAAATCCAAACGACTTTTAATTATTAAGAGACCAAATTTCAAGATTTACCAATGAGTTTCTCTCCAAAGTCTACTTTAAACAAATACTCTTGCTCTTTATAGATTTCAGTATATTATTTCCAAACGCAATGCATTAATATCTCCATTTAAATTCTAACGTAACATTAATCCTACTTATATTTTTGCAGTTTGAATACAAGAAATATGATCCTATGGAGCCTCCTCCTCAGCATCACTCAGGCCTTCACATTATCCATTTCTTTATAGAAAATGGAAGTGCTTGCTAATCCATTGGCCCCTCAGCTATAAGTGGATTAATGCTGGTGCATTAGGAAATGGCCCCTATACATCATGTCAAATGAGCAATTCCCAATATTGGAATTTATAATAAAGCTAAAAAGGCCCTCCAAATTATAGCTTTAACACTAGCTTAACAGCCAAGTCATTTTTCAAGCAGCTTTACAAATATGATTTAAACATTAAATTGATTTTTAAAATTCTTTCACTTTCCAGATGAGATTGGAGATGCTTAAACCATAGACCAATAGGAATAGTATGTGCAAAGATCCTAAGGTTGGCATAAACTTGAGAATGTAAAGAAACTTAAAGCAGTGAGGCTAGAGCACAGATAGTAAGAAAGGAAGTATTAAGAGATAAGTAGAGAAGACGAGAATGTGATGGCTCTCAGGCCAACTGTAGCGGATGCTGTGATACGTCACCCTGATTCCCCTCCTTCAGTACTGATATACTGATACCCCCAGCTGTGGTAAAGTTGACAGATGACAGCCTGTGGCTGAGGACTTCCTCCTAGTGATTGTATTCTGCCGAAGAAAGCCCTCTTGCCCATGGTTATGTCACTGGCTCAGGGGCATCTGGCACTCAGTGACTGGTCAGTATGGGTGCATAAAGACCCAGATCCCTTATCCCCTGTCCAGCCAACCTTGCAGAGCCTTCCCACCTCCAAAGGTCCTAATGGGATAAGCTGAGACCTTGGCTGTGATGATGCTGCAGCCCAACTTCTCTCTCTGCTCAATCCTGCTTCTTTCATGCTCCTACAGGTGTTCACCGTGAAAGCAATCCTCAACAAACTTCTCTATCTCAGAGTCTACTTCCTAGGGAACCCAACCTGTGACAACAGGTCAAAGACTTTATTTAGACTTTATTTTACATGGGATGGAAGCCACTGAAGAGATTATGTCAGGGTGTAAGATAGCAGATATGCATTTGCAAAAAACAAAAAATATATATATTCTGCTGGTTTTTAGGGACTGAAAGAGGGAATGAAATACTACTTTACACAAACTAGAATGACTATAAGAAAAAAGACAGTACCAAGTGTTAGTGAGGATGTGGAGAATCAAGAACTTCATACACTGAATATAAAATGATGCAGCAACTTTGGGAAACAATAGCTAAGTTTCTCGAAAAGTTAGAATTATCATAATTCTGCTCCTAGGAATATATTCAAGAGAAATAAAAACGTATGTCCACACAAAAACTTGAATGTTTGCAGAATCTAAGCGTCCATCAACTGGTAAGTGCATAAACAAAGTATGGTCAATCAACACTGTGGAATATTTTCTGGCAACAAAAACAAAGTACTAATACATGGTACAATATGGATGAACCTGAAAAATATCATGCTCAGAGAAAAAAAGTCAGACACAAAAGAACATATATAAGCCCATTTACATAAAATGTCCCAAAAAGGCAAACAGTAGAGATGAAAACTTGATTCATGGTTCCCCAACGAACTTGGGACTGGGGATAGGAACAGCGATTAACTGTAAATAAGCTCATGGGATCTTACTGGGTGATGGAAATATTCCAGCGAATTTTGTAATATGTCAATTATACCTGAATACAATTGTTTAAAAAAATAAATGTGGAAGTAATAGGGAGTAAGCATAGTAATCCACATCAGAGATGATGGTGACTTGGACCAGGTAGAAAAGGAATTTGAGAAAGGTAGGCTGAATTCAAAAGTAGGCTGATACCAAGAAGATAGAACTGTCAGGGTTTCCACAAGGCATTTTCTTACTACTTTAGCTTTCTGTGAACTCTTATGGCACCAACACGCTGTCACATTCATTTTGACATAATCACACACTGCTTTACATTACATTCAGTTGATTCTTTCATACACACTGTCATTGCCTGGAGGCCGGATGTCTGCATGGGTGTACCATAAATACAGACAAATGATTGGTGAAACAATTGCACATAATCAGCTCCAGGCTGGATATCACTGATTACTCTGGATTACACTAACAGTTAACATAATGTTATAACAATAAAACTAGCAATTACCTTCACACAGGAGTTGCTAGTCATGAACACAAGAAAGTAAATATCAATTTGTTAGAATATAACTACCATAATTTATAGCAAAAAAGGGAATAGAAACAATCAGGGAGTTGGCCAAAAGCAACATTTTTATTATATGTTATTTTGTGGGTGGGGGGAGAGTAATAAAATATAGGCCAGGTGTGGTGGCTCATCCCTGTAATCTCAGCACTTTGGGAGACTGAGGCGGGCAGGTCACCTGAGGTCAGGAGTTCGATACCAGCCTGGCCAACATGGTGAAACCCCACCTCTACTGAAAATACAAGTATTAGCCCAGCATAATGGTGCATGCCTGTTGTCCCAGCTATCTGGGAGGCTGAGGGAGGAGAATTGCTTGACCCTGGGAAGAAGAGCCTGCAGAGAGCTGAGATGGTACCACTGCACTCCAGCCTGGGTGACAAAGCAAGACTCTGTCTAAAAAAAGTAAGTAAATAAGAGATAGGAACACTACTATAGTTTGGATGTTTGTCCCCATCCAAATCTCATTTTGAAATCTGATGCCAATATTGGAGATGGGGCCCAGTGAAAGGTGTTTGGGTCATGGGGGTGAATTGCTCATGAATACATTAATGTCTTCTCTGAGTGGAAGGGAGTGAGTGGGTTCTCATTCTATTAGCTGCTGAGAGAGTTGGTTGTTAAAAACAGCCTGGCACTTCTTTTCCCCTCTCTCTTGCTTCCTCTCTCGCACTCTATGTGGTAGCTCCCTTCCCCTTCTGCCATGAGTGGAAGCTTCCTGAGGCATTCACTGGATGCAGATGCTGATGCCATGCTTCTTATACAGCCTCCAGAACTGTGAGCCAAGTAAACCTCTCTTCTTATAAATTACCCAGCCTCAGGCATTCCATTATAGCAATACAAATGGACTAGGACAAATACTTAGAACAGCATGTTTGTCTGAGAGTCAGTCTGCCAAGTTATTAATTCAAGCCTTAAACCCATGTAGTACAGTAGACAGAACAGGTTCCAGGGAATGGGAGTCTGAACTTCGTTGAACTGCACATGTGAGTATGGGCAATATACTTAAGCTCTTTAATATCTAGCTTCTCTGAAAAAACGAGAATACTAAATACCTTTCACAAAGTCAATGGAAGATGTCAATGAAAGTACATGTCGTCTTTAGGATTTGCAATGAATAAAAGTATTGTTATTGTTATTTACAATATTTGTAATGATCCATTTTACCAATAAATTAAAACCAAAACTCACTTATTTGAAAACAGTTAATCTAGGCTAGGCATGATAGTTCACGCCTGTAATTCCAGCATTTTGGGAGGCTGAATCGCTTGAGGTCAGAACTTCAAGACCACTCTGACCAACATGGTGAAACCCCGTCTCTACTAAAAATACAAAAATTAGCTGGGCGTGGTGGTGCACGCCTGTAGTCCCAGCTACTTGAGAGGCTGAGGCAGGAAAATCACTTGAACCCAGGAGATGGAGGCTGCAGTGAGCCGAGATTGTGCCACTGCACTCCAGAAAAAAAGTTAATCTGAATAGGGTTCTACCTAGTAACTAATTCTCATTCCAAGTCATTGAAGTATGGAATAGAATATAGATTTTGAGCCAGAGCTGGTTTCTAATTTCACCTCTGCCGCCTACCAGCAAGATCATCTGTGCAGTAACTTAAACTCTAAGCCTGGGTTTCCTTACCTGTAGAGTGAGAATATCAATCCCTGAAGGTTAAGGGGAGGATTAAATAGATGTAATACCCATAAAACACCTTACACGCTGCCTGGCACACAGCAGGCCCTCAGTGAACAGTGGCTATCATCATTATTACTCATATACAATCATGATTACTCAAATGCCTTGCTTATGGTTGTATACCAGGTTTATGATAATCCTCAGACATCTCAAAGAATAATCCATTTTGTTCTGGAAGGATGGATAAAGTCACTTCAGACATGCAATGAAAAAAATAAAACAGCTGAAACAGAGGGACAATGATCCCATCTTGCACAGTGCAGACCTCAGTTTCTCCTGCAAAGGTCGTTTCCACAATTCTGATGATATAAATGTTCAAAGATGACATTTAGCTAGGGTATCATTGCCAGGAAGGTAGACTGCTTGTCTCAGAGGCACTGCACTTTAGAAAAGAGATCATTCATTGCCTCTCAATATTTCTCTTGGCAGGTTTTAGCAATAGACTAACGTGTCTTTGTAGAATAGAATCCTCTTCCCCCGACCCCCTAGCAATCATATAACACATACCAAATTACATGGAGATTTGCTCAGAGTTTATTTTAAAAAATGGCATCTTTCAAATGACTACCATTGGCCTTACCTATTACAGATGAATCCAATTCCAATGCATCATGATACCTTTAGGCAGGGCATCAACACTGATATAAGACATAACTAAACACTTCAGGTGCAGGGTCAACAAACTTTTTTGTAAAGGGCCAGAATAGCCAATACTTTAGGTTTTGTGGGCCATCTGATCTCTTTTGCAACAACCCAACTGTGCCACTATAGCACAAAAGCAGCCAAGGAGTATGTGTAAAGAACAGACATGACTGTATTCCAAGATACTTTTTATTTACAAAAACAGGTGGCTGACTCATGAGCCATATTTGATGTAGGCAAAGAGAAAATTACGTAAATTTTTTCTTATTTCACTTATAATACCCTGATTTTGATACACCCGCCTATGCTGCCTCCTCTCAGCTCTTTCCATTTTTAATTTTAAAAATTTAATAGGTAATACATTGACACAAAAACAAAAACAATGTAAGTATACACAGAGTTCTCATTTCTTCTCTTTCTTTAAGACGGGGTTTCACCATGTTGGCCAGGATGGTCTTGATCTCCTGACCTTGTGATCCACCTACCTTGGCCTCCCAAGGTGCTGTGATTACAGGCGCGAGCCACCGCGCCCGGCCAGAATTCTCATTTCTGCCTTCATTCACTGTCTAACTTGCCCCCTACAGGTCACCACTTTTAGTATTCAGAGCATCACACACCCTTCCACCCAGAAAAGGAGCAAATAGTACTAGACTTACTGTTCTGCATCTTGCTTTTATAATTCACATGAGAAAACTTATTAATCACATAGAACTTCCTCGTTCTATTCCAGCTGCAGTCATTCCTAGTGTGAATGTACCCTCGGAGACGCAGCCAGCCCCATACAGGGCAATACTAGTTTCCAGTCTTTGGGTATCACAAATAAAGGCTGGGGGAAGAGTACAACAAAAAACTTTCTTTTTTTTTTTGAGACTGGGTTTCACTCTGTCACCCATGTTGGAGTACAGTAACATGATCATGGCTCACTGCAGCCTCGATCTTCAAACTCCTGGGCTCAAGTGGTCCTCCCGCCTCAGCCTCCCTAGTAGCTAGGACTACAGGTGCACGCCAGCCAAAAAACTTTTATGTGTATCATTTCGCACAGGTATAGTTACAGCTAGGGGATAAATTTCCAGAAGTGTGAATCCTCGATCAAAGAGTCAATGAATTTATGATCTGCTAGAAACTGACAACGCGTCCTCAACAAGGGTTGTTCTATGTTCATCCTCCCACTAGAAGCACCCAGGAGTATCTTCTGACCTTGTTTTCATCAGAAAAAAAGCTGAAAACTACTTTAAATATTCACTTAGGTACCTGCGCACCGAAGACCATCCCATGTTCTGAGATTCGACAGAAGGATCCATGGGACTTAGTATGTAGTTGTACTTAGAGCTGATATTTATTACAGCACCTTAACAAGGACAGGCAGATCATAAAGGAAAAAGACACAAGTTGGGCACAGTGGCTCACGCCTGTAATCCCAGCACTTTGGGAGGCCAAGGTGGGTGGATCACTTGAGCTCAGGAGTTCAAGACCAGCCTGGCCAACATGGTGAAGCCCTGTCTCTACTAAAAATACAAAAATTAACCAGGTGTGGTGGCGGGCACCTGTAATCCCAACTACTCGGGAGGTTGAGGCAGGAGAATGACTTGAACCTGGGAGGCAAAAGGTTGTAGTGAGCCGAGGTTACTCCAGCCTGGGCAACAGAGTGACACTCTATCTCAAAAAAATTTTAAAAAGACACATGTGGAGTCTGGAAGAATCGACATGGAGATTTCCATATGCTCTCTCTTCCCATGAGATATTACATGGGACACACTCTGCCCTTAGCAATGAAGTTACAATAACATGTGTGATGGTTCTGCCCAGGAAATGCCGTTAGAGAGGCAGGCTGGTCACGAAGGCACCCTCTGCCTATACATATTGAAATTCTAGACTCCAGGAAGGAAAGAGGTGTTCGGCATAAACCATAGTGTTAGCACAGTCTAGCCACCCTGAACCAGCCTTATCACTTAGGGAAAGTTTCTTATCACTGCAGGAAACTGTTTACCACCAAGTTCCCAGATGCCAGCCAAGGGCCGACCTTGCAAGCAGGTCTTGTTCAAAATAGTCTCAGACTGTCCAAGTCAATGCTTTTCTGTACAACATCACAGGATGAAATTGTCTCTGGTAGGCTAACCAGCTAGTTTGAAACTATACCACTGGTGGCAGGAAACAGATGTGACTTTGGGGGAACTCTGGTTTGGGGTGACAAATTCTGTTTGGTTGGCTGCTTGTCTGGAACTGCCTCACACCATTTGAAACCAACTGTGGTGCTCCAGGCACTGCTGCAGGGAAGTGTGCCTGGCATGACAACATTGTCTCCTAACAAAATTACTATTTATTTCAAGCTGCTTCTTTTAAAAAATGCCCCTATTCTATAGAACTACAAAGGGCCAAAAAGGATCTGAGGATGGTGCTGGCTTCACAGATTTTTATGAAAGACAGACTGTACTAGCTCAGAGAGAAAGCTGACTAGAGAAGAGATGGTTTTTGGCTTAGAACTGAGATTTAAATATACAGGCTCCTTAACTGGAGGTTTCTCTCTGCATCAAGTATCTTCCAGAGATTCTATGAAAGGACATGTTTTCTAATGCCATTACCTCCACCTGCACTTTTTTTTTTTTTTTTTTTTTTTTTTTGAGATGGAGCTTTTCTCTTGTTGCCCAGGCTTCAGTGCAATGGTGCAATTTTGGCTCACTGCAACCTCTGCCTCTCGGGTTCAAGCAATTCTCCTGTCTCAGCCCCTTGAGTAGCTGGGATTACAGGCACTGGCCACTATGCCTTGCTAATTTTTGGTATTTTTAGTAGAGACGAGGTTTCACCATGTTGGTCAGTCTGGTCTCAAGTTATCTGCCCACCTTGGACTTCCAAAGTGTTGAGATTACAGGTGTGAGCCACTGCACCTAGCTCCCCTGATTTTTAATGCCACTGTTAAGTTTGCCCAGTTTTTACTTTTAAATAGGTGGAATCCTATGGAATGTCCTCTTTTGTATCTGGCTTCTTTCATTCATAAACATGCTTTTGAGACTCATCTATGTTGCTGTATGGTATAATAGTTCACTTACTCTTGCTGCTGTATAGAAATCCATTCTATGAATTTGCCACAGTTTGTGCATCTAGTCTAATTTGAAGGGCATTTGGATCATTTCCAGTTTTTGGCTAAAATGAAGAGTTCAGCATTTTCATTTTCTAAATGCTAGCAAAAAATTTCAAAATTGCTGAATAATTGGTGCACAGTCAAGTATGAAAATGTCAAGTTTACAACTTGATGGGTTTTACACACACATGCATACACCCGTATAAATGAACCCAAGAGCAAGATATAAAACAATTCTGTCACCCTAGAAGGCTCCCTGGGACAGCCCCAATTTTAAATCACCTCAAAGTGATGAGCAACTACCAAATCTTTAAACCCCATGGCACAGCCTCCACTGGGGTGGTGCAATAAACATGGCTGAGCCATGTTTATTGACAGAAACGACAGAAAAGATTCTCTCATTTGCTTGTGACCTTCCAAAGGTCACTCTCAGCCTCAGTTTCATCATCTACAAAATGAGGGCGCGGAACTAGATGGATCCCAGGGTCCTCGTAGCTGTAAAATTCTAACAGTCAGAGAGAACCACCACCTCCCTGCCAGTACTGAGTTCATAAGCCCAAATTCTTCTTGCTGCTATTTTATCCTGCAAAGTAAAGATGAGGTGCAGTTAATCACCATTTCCCACTTATTAACTCTCTGGTGTCTTACGTATCATTATTAAATCATTCTTCTGTCTTTTCTTCAAGTTGAACAATTGCAGCTTTTTAAAATCCTTCCCATGTTGGCTGTACTCCAAGTCTTTGTGGCTTTCTAATTCTCTACATGCTTCTAGAAACTAAAGAGTCCCAACACGATAAAATATTTTAGTAATGGTGACCAAAGGCAATAACGGACCGAGAAGCCCAGACCATGAATACCTCCTCCAGAGTCTTCCCATTCAAAGTGTGGGCTACAAACAGCAGCAGCAGCATCACCTGGGATCTCAAGACAATTGCAAATATTCATGCTCATCCTCAGACCCCTCTGAATCAGAATCTGTATTTTCACAAGATCCCCAGGTGGTCCTATGCACAGCGAAATTTGGAAAACAAAGAATGCCATTTTTAAATCTTCAGAAGAGACCATTTATTAGTTTCCTATGGCTGTAACAACAAATGACCACAGATCAAATCATTTAAAACAATGCAAACTTATTCTCTGAAAATTCTTGAGGCCAGAAGTTCAAAGTCAGTTCTGCTAGGCTGAAGCCAAGGTGTCTGCAGGACTAATTTTTTTTGTGTGTGTGTGTGACAGGTTCTCACTCTGTCACCCAGGCTGGAGTGCAGAGGTGCAAACATAGCTCACTGCAGCCTTGATCTCCTGGGCTCATGCGATCCTCCTGCCTCAGCCTCCCAAGTAGCTGGGAATACAGATATGTGCCACCACGCCCAGCTACTTTTTGTATTTTTTGAAGAGACAGGGTATTGTCATATTGCCCTGTCTGGGGGGCTGAGTTCTTATGGAGGCTCTGAAGCAGAATCCATTTCCTTGCTTTTTTCAGCTTCTACTTGCCACTCATGATCTGTGGCTTGTGGCCCCTTTGTCTGTTTTCAAAGTCAGCAACGTAACATCTTTCTAAGCTCTTTCTCATCTTTGCTTCCAACTTCACATCTCCTTCTGACTCTCCTGCCTCCTTCTAAGGATGCTTGTGATGACACTGGGCCCACTGGGATAATCCAGAGTGATCTCCCCATCTTGAGATCCTTAACCACATCTGCAAAGTCTCTTTAGTCATATAAGGGAACATATTCACAGGTTTCATGGCTTATGACCTGGACATCTTGGGGGGCCATTGTTCAGCCTACCACAGCTAAGATAGAAGGGAAATTGAGTAAGATGAGGCAATAATTATTAGGCAACCTCACTTATTCAATTATCACTTATATAGATAGTAGAATTTGACATAAAGACGTCAAACATATAGAAAATGTCTGTCATATTTAACTTTCCACCTTAACAGAAAGCAATAAAGGACCCCTGGTTTTAAGCCCACAGGTCTGAATTTTCTTTCCTCTTAGAATCATAGCATCTTAGATCTGGAAGAAACTTTGATAATAAGTTGCTTCAATTTCTGTACTGTTACAAAGAAACTGAGATGTTGGCAGACTAATGCCCTCCCACAATAGAGACTAGGATTTGAGCCCATGTTTTACATGACCCAATAGCACCTCTTTGGAATGTTTTAAGAAAGGCTTGGGTTTGTTTCATGGAACAGAATGCTATTTCATCTTACGGTAACTGCATGTTATATAAAACTGAAATTGCCTTTCATTATTTCAATAAGCATTTTGTGAGCACCAACTGTGTAGTGTTAGGTGTTACCAAGATACAAAATTCCTGGTTCTTCTGAAGTTTGCACTTTAATGAGGTAAATAAACAAGTAAGCAAGGTTTTGTATTGTGAGCATACAGTATGGGCAATACTGCAATAAGGTTTAGTTCATTATTTCATTCATTCAGTCACTATGACTGCTTTCCATGTGCCAGAAACTGAAAGAATACCAGGAGGCACAGAGGAGGGAGGACCTAATTCTGCACTGCATGCATTGATCATCAAGTCCTGTGTATATCTCAGATGAGTTGAGGCAAGGAGGAGCACTGTTTATTGAAGGTCTGAAAATACCCCATATTTGTCAGCTTCACAAATACCTTATTTATGAAGCTGACAGATCTCAAAGTCCTTGAGTTTTTCCAGCATACTCCTGTCTAGCCATTTTTAAGTATGTATTGTGACTGCCACATCTCTGCTCAAATTATTTCCAGAAAACTTATCTAACACTTTCAAATCTTATTTCTGTCAGAGGCCTTCCCTGGCCACTCGTATCCCCACTAAATTCTCTCCCTTCTTTCTGGCCTGCTCCAATGCTCACCTGCGACACATATCTTCAATTCTCATGGGATTTCTTGATGGTTTAGTGTATATAAACTGTCTGCAATTTCTCTACAATTTCTTTTAAGAGTACAGACTCTCACAGGTCCCTCTGTCATCATCCATTGTACCTTTCATAGCAGAGAGGTGTTATGTAGAGTACTCAATAGCACCTGCATTAAGCTTCCTTTGAAATAATCTAAGTAGCTCTGAAAACTGGATCTCCACAAAACACATTCAACCATTCTAAAATATAAGAAAGTCTAATGTTATACAACCTTACAATTTGCAGCGTTTTTCTAGCTTGAGGTATAATTTACATACATTAAACTTCACCCATTTTTAAATGTACAATTTGATGAAATTTAACAATCATATGCAGTTGTGTAATCACCACAATCAAGATACACAACAGTTCCCTCTCTTTACGAAGTTTCCTAGTATCTTTCTGCAGCTGATCTCCAAGTTCTTTTGTATACCAGACACGATCATACATGCAATACAACTACCATCTCAATTAATGTTAACATCAACCCTGAGATGGATAGTTTTTGTTCATCTAAAAAGAAGTGAAGTTGCACAAGTTTATGTAGCTAGGAAGTGGAGGAGTCCAGATTTGAACCCTACTAAACCATATAGTTACCATGGGGATTAGATGAGTTAATACAAATAATGTGCTTAGAATAGCAAATGTTCAATAAATGTCAGCTATTATAACTATGCTGTTTCCCCCACACGATCCTACCACCCACAGAGTATTCTAATAGTGCTGGAAAGTGAGGATATACAGCTACTGAAATAAATGAATAGGGTACCTCACTAATGTATGCCTGTCGGTTGCATCATTCCTTTTCCTGACTGTCTTTTCTTCCCCACCCTCCATGCCAGTCCCAGGTTAAAAAAAAATCCATGTTTTATCACCTCAGCAACTGATATCACACAGTAGTGACAATGGATACATCACTTGGTGCTAACACGCAAGCCAAGAAAAATATTTCACAGTGAGTTGAAAGAAAAACTGTATCAGTTTGCCAGGTGGCTTTTACACAGGAAGGAATTTTAGAAGGAAAAAAACTAGACAATCTTCACTGGAGTTTTTATTCATCATCAACCTCTCTTTTCTCCTTTTTGTTTTTTCAGTTTTGTGGATTTTAAGCACAGTGCACAAAGATGTTAAATAAACCTTGTTGGGGAGAGTAAAATGACTGTCATTTAGAATGTACATGAATGTTACAACACTCTTTGGTACGGTGAAAAATTTAGTATAGAAAATGGCTCCCACGTGGAGCCTAATCAAGTGACTGCCTAATCAAAGCAGTCACTACAATCCCAAAAGATGTGGGTTTTCTTTTTAAGAATCACACAAAATAAGCTATGCTGAAAACATTGCAGGAAGGTGTCCTCATTCCTGAGGATTATCCACTCTTACCCTTTTCATACTACCAGGCAACCATTATTGGCAACTGTCAGGAGATTTTTCCCACCTGAATATGAGACCATTAACATGAAAATTCATTTTAATATTTTATTATTTCAATGGGTTTGTGGGGAACAGGTGGTGTTTGGTTACATGATTAAGTTCTTTAGTGGTGATTTCTGAGATTTCGGTGCACCATCACCTGAGCAGTGTACACTATACCCAATGTGTAGTCTCTTATCCCTTACCACTCCCAACCTTTTCCTGACTCCTCAAAGCCCAATGTATCATTTTTATGCCTTTGCATTCTCATAACTTCACTCCCACATATCAGTGAGAAGATGTGATGGTTGGTTTTCCATTCCTGAGTTGCGTCATTTAGAGTAATTGCCTCCAATTCCATCCAGGTTGCTGCAAAAGCCATTATTTTGTTCCTTTTTATGGCTGAGTAGTATTCCATGGTATATATATATACCACATTTTCTTTACTCATTGATTGATGGGCATTTGGGCTGGTTCCACATTTTTGCAATTGCAAACTGTGCTGCTTTACATGCATGTGCAAGTAACTTTTTCATATAATGATTTCTTTTCCTCTGGGTAGACAACTAGTAGTGGGATTGCTGGATCAAATGCTAGACCTACTATATTTCTTTAAGCAATCTCCACACTATTTCCACAGTGGTTACACTAGTTTACACTCCCACCAGTAGTGCAAAAGTGTTCCCTTTCACTGCATTTACACCAATATCTATTATATATTTACAATAATTCATTTTCTATGTTCAAATAATTCAGCTAAAATTTGAGATCAGCCTAGGCAATGTACCGGAAACCCCATCTCTACAAAAAAAATAAATAAATAAATAACAAAAGTTACCCAGGCATGGTGGCACACACCTATAGTCCTAGCTACTGGGGAGTCTGGGGTGGGAGGGTCACTTGAGCCCAGGAAGTCAAAGCTGCAGTGAGCTGTGACTGTGCTAGTCATTCAACTGTACGTCATTCCCTGTATTATTATTTTGGCTCTAAGTAATAGTTCTTGGCAATCACGATAAATATTTTGGAATTGAAATAAATAATAAATACTATCCTTTCAAATGGACTCTCAGGATTCAATATTGAACTTAATCAAATAAGAAAAATCTATTTTAGGCTCTTGGTCTTCTAATTAATTTGTTAATTGAAAAAGTAACCTAGACAGATTCAATTAGCAGAAATAATATACACAGACAGTAACAAACTCAAACCAGAAATAAAGTGTAAATAGCGAAAAGTAAATCCCCTAACATGGGATTCCTGGCCATGAATCCCTGCAAAATCCTAGGCCAAATCTGCACACATTTGTATAGACACTTTTCAGGGGAGAGGGTTTATAACTTCTCACTGGATTCTTCAGGAATCCATGACCCAGAAATTGTGAGAATCAACAGTCCAGTTCATCTGGCTCAGTAGAGCTCAGTGGGGTCAAATCTAAAGACAGAGGTGAGTGTGAATGAGTACGAGAGTGAGCATGTAAGTGTGTGTGTGTGGGGGGGGGGGTATAGTGACAGAGTCATGCATTAAGTTCTCAAGTCAGCAGATGAGGCAAAAACGCCACAAAGTCTATTAAGTGGATCTTGGTCTTTGGAGGCTCAAAAGCAAAAACAACAACAACAAATAATACCCTTCTGGTTGCTTTTCAGCTGTCACTCTTGCTTCCTGGAGGCAATGTAGCCAAGACCCATGTTGAAAGAGCAGAGAGACAATGGGGTAAACCACTGTCCCTATTCTCTCTTCTGCTGAGGTCATTCATGTGCGCCTGAGTTTGTGAGAGTTAACTACGCACATCAGGGTACTCACTGGAGTCAGGGAATGTTTATTCTGATGACAACAGAGTGCTCAGCAGTCTTGGCTTCTGTGACTTCTTGAAAATAAACCCATGGCTTCTGCTTTAAACCTCAAATACTATTTTCATAACATTAGATGACAGGAACAACAAGGTGGGTAGGTGGGCAATACAAAGCAGTGATAACATATAAAAGTCAATTTTAGAGCTTTTGGAAAATAAGCAATGAGAAAAGCGTTATGAATATGAATCCCTCTCCAAGAGCTGTCTTTTTCACTTCTGATTTAGTTTGTAGAAATATACTTTACTATTTTTTTTTTTTTTTGATACAGGGTCTCTGTCACCCAGGCTGGAGTGCACTGGCACAATCATGGCTCACTGCAGCCCTGACTTCTGGGGCTCCAGTGACCCTCCTACCTCAGCCTCCCCATCAGTTGGGACTACAGGTATGTACCACCATGCATGGGTAACTTTTGTGACTTTTTTTTTGTAGAGATGGGGTTTTGCTGCATTCCCCAGGCTGGTCTCAAATTCCAAGGTTCAGGCAATCCTCCCACCTCGGTCTCCCAAAGTGCTGGGATTACAGGTGTACACCACTGTGCTCAGCTGGAAATACACTTTAAAAATTGGTATAATTGTAGAAAGACACAGAACCTTAAAATAATCTCCCCTCTTCTCTATCTTTAATACCACCAATATTTTACATCTTGCATAGGCAGCAAGCAGGCAGAATCTTTAGGAATAGCATCCTCCTCAGTTCTGCCAAGAGGTCTTGAACATTTTTACATATTCCATAATTTCACCAAAACACCCTCCAGGGCAATCTTTGAAAAATGAGCAGCAAAAGATACAGATAATTTCACACCATCTTAATGCATTTCATTTCTGGATAAGAACAAATGTCCTATCCACATGCTACGACTATTGGGGAAAAAAAAAATTACTGAGCAGCATTTTAGTCACTTGGGCCAGAGTAACTGTTTCTGTCTCCTATAAAAATTGTAAATGACAATGCCACACGCACAGTGGTTTCCAAGACAGTCAGACTCAGTGGAAACTGTGCTTGAAGACAGCAGGGATTCAGCCCCAGAGAAAATCACAAAAGCGATCACACCACAAGCAAAAGTAAGCTAGGAGTAGTTATTCAGATACCAAAGTGGCAATTGTGCGACCTTTTTCCATGCTGGCCGCTTCCCAGGGCTCATTATGAGAAAGGTTCTTTCTCCCTTCAGAAATGAATGCAGCTTTTGAACACACTTTCTAGTTCCATTTGGTCCCAGCGCCGAGAGATTATTTTAACCATGATCTCCTAATGGGAAATTCACTCACTTTCTTCCCAGAGAAAGACTGCCTTGTGATAATTATAGCAGTTTTCAAAACTCCAGGATGTGTGGTATTTTGAAAGGAAAGGTCTTTGGCAAAACAACAAAGAAATAATTTCTTTTCGGTTCATTCTGGTCCCTTTTCAAGTCTGCAGTGAAATGGTGAAAGGAATCAGAGCGAAACACTCATGTTGCAGTTTCATATTTTTTATCATATGCGATAATCAAATCAGTATTTTCACTAAAGCAATTTATAATGTCTTATGTTCAGAATTGAAAACAAATGATAGCAAGCTGTGGTTCATTTTTTTCTGAAAATAAGTGAGTGGTTAGTGAAGACAAGAGGAAAAGTTGTTATACATTGAACCAATAGAGTAACATTGAAAAATGTCATCTGATGCTTGATTCTCCCACTTTGTAGTACACAGGACCATGGGAAATCTGCAAGAGCCTTGAGGAATCTAAAAGAATCGATGCTGCCCCTTAATCTTCTGCGGTCTCTCCAAGGACATGCAGAGTAATGTAAATAAATCAGCTAAGCAGATCTGCAGTGTCTTATTCAGCGAAAAAGCAGAGTCGCTGATTCTGAATCGCCTTGCTGCCAATTCTCTCTTGTAGAAAGCACACCAGGGGGATGCTACACTAGACCCAGTGCAGAGCCCCCTTGGGCACCAAGTTGGGGAAGTGAAGGGAATCTTGGGAGGACACTGTCTTGACCTGCACAGCAGGTGGTGGAGCCGAGGGGGCTGGTGCCCAGGTACGTGGGGCATAGCAAAGGGAGTAGCTCTGACTTCAGCATATTCCAAAGATTCCAAAAACGCAAATTAGATTCCAGGGTTGGAGCTTTTAAAGGAAGGCTGCTTTAGAGGATTTGGATGATGTCAGAAATGATGTTCTGGAAATATATTCATCTGTGAGCCCCACAGAGAAATGAAAGGGAGTGCAGGAAGTTGGAGTGGATTATGGGAATCACCCTTCCCACACGGTGTGTATGAAAGACAGAGAGAATGGCATGAATTAAAGGGCAAACAAGGATTTCAGAGGATAAAGTCTCAAAGGTGTGCTTCCAATGCATAGTAAAGTACAGGTCCCACCAATCCATGAGGGATACATTCCAAGACCCCCAGTGGATACCTAAAACTGCCGAAGTACCACACCCTATATGCAGTGTTTTTCCTTGTATATAAAGTTTCACTCACAAATTAGGCACAGTGAGACATTAGCAACAATAATTAATAGATTAACTATAACAATATACTGTAATAAAAGTTATGTGGATGTACTCTCTATCTTATTGTACTGTACTTAACTATTTTGGACCATTGTTGACCAGAGGTAACTGACACCATGGAGAATGAAACCGTGAATAAAAGGGACTACTGTATGTGATGAAAGTGGCAAATACCATGTAGTGAAAAAGCTGCGAGACGTCCAGCTTGGTCATAAACGGGCTCCACAACTTGGAAAAGTCACCCAACCCTCCATGTCACTAAATGCAAGTTAGATTCTGCTTCTTTGTTTCTAAAATACAGGTAATAACCTCACTGGTTCACAGGGTGGTTGTAAGGATCGCACGCAGGCACTTGGTAAACAGCAAAGCAGTTCATGACATTGTGATAAAAAAAAGAGCAGAGATCATGGGCCAAATTCACGGGTTGATGTTTCCATTACAACAGGCAAAAGAAACCCCATTTTCAGCCAGGCACGTTGGCTTGTGCCTATAGTCCCAGCACTTTGGGAGCCCGAGGCTGGCAGATCACTGGAGCCCAGGAATTCAAGACCAGACTGGGCGACACTGTAAAACCCCATCTCTACAAAAAAATACAAAGAAAAATATTAGCTGGGCAAGATGGTGCACACCTATAGCCCCAGTTACTTGGGAGGCTAAGGTAGGAGGATCACTTGAGCCCAAGAGGTCAAGGCTACGGTGAGCTGAGATTGTACCACTGCTCTCCAGCCTGGGTGACAGAGCAAGAGTCTGTCTCAAAAAGAAAAAAATAAAAAACAAAAAACCATTCTCAACTTAACTTGCTTCTGACTGCTTAAAACTATTCAGCCATAAGAAAATAAAATCCTGTCATTTATGACAACATGGATACACTTGGAGGACATCATGTTAAGTGAAATAAATAAGCCAGGCACAAAAAGACAAATACCTCATGATCCCACTCATAGGTGGAATTTTTAAAAGTTGAGCTCATAAAAGTAGAGAATTGAATAGAGGTTACTAGGGGCTATGGAGGGTTATGGGGAGGGGAGTTAGAAGACAGGAAGAGGTTGTCAATGGGTACAATGTTACAGTTAAGAGGAGTAAGTCTGGTGTTCTAATGCACACTGGAATGACTATAGTTACCATATGTATCAAAACAAAGCTAGAACAGAGGAATTTGAATGTTCTCACTACAAAGAAGTAGCAAATGTTTGAGGTGATGGATATGTTAATTACCCTGATTTGATCATTACGATGCATTCATGTAATGAAATATCACATTGTACCCCATAACTATATACAATTATTACATGTCAACTAAGTATTTAAAAATTAAAAAAAAAATTTAAAAAACAGAATGAGCTTCAGCCAGGAAAGAGTAGACAAAAAAATCTATGAGGAGAGAACTGAGGTCCCAAATTGATTAGAAGATATTCTAAATGAATTTTAGCATTAAAGACAAATTATACCCACAGACACTTGGAGAATGTGAAGATTAACTAAATTCTCCCCTGTAACATGAACAGAGTCAGAGAAACGCATTTGCAGTTTTCAAAAGGGAAAAAGAAAAAACTGCTTCAAAAACCACAGACCGGTGAATTTGATATATATCCTAGTCAAGAGTCTAGAAGAGACAACTGAAGAATGTTCCATGAGCACTTAGCAGAACATTCAGGGACTATTAAATGCAAGATCAGCCTCTCTGGCTTTCACTTGATATGGTTAGATTCTTAGGCTGAGGGAAATCTCTAGACACAAACTATCTGAATCATGATGAGGCATTTTTGTTTTTTCTTTTTGAGACAGGGTCTCACTTTATCACCCAGGCTGGACTGCAGTGGAGTTATCACAGCTCACTGAAGCCCGGATATCTTGGGCTCAAGCGATCCGCCCTTCTCAGCCTCCCAAAGTGCTGGGACTACAAGTGTGAGCCACTGTAGCTGGCTGGCAAGCATCTGTAAGGGCTTTCCACCTATTCTTGTTCACAAGGGAATGCAGAGGGCAGGACCTTTAGTTACGATGATTCACAACAGATCTCAGGGGCAATTAACTATGAAACTGCCGGGCAGTCTCCAGTGATGGGCATGGTGTGGGAGTGGCATTTTTCCTATTTCGCCCTGCTTATCAATGGCTCAGATGAAGTTATACACATCTTCCTGATCAAGTCTGCAGGTAACATCAAGCTAGGAAGTGAGGCCAAACCATTCAATGACAAAGTTACCAGATGCTGAAAGGTAGACGAACCAGAAAGATGAGGAGATCCTGAAAAGGTTCAATGTCGTGGGAACAAATGGTTGTATTCTACACTTGGGTGTCAGCAACCAAATGCATGATTTCAAGATGGGGGTGAGGGAAGATAGTAGTGGAACAGGCTCAGTGGCAGCATAGGGAAGACTGAAAAGGCTTAGTTGATACAATCATCAACTTGAGTCCAAATGATGTGTTCGCCCAAAAGTCCAATTAGACCATAAACATGGAACCCAGATGATACCTGTTGCTCAGTGTTCTGCTCTGGATATGGACTTCTAGAATAACCACAAGTTAGTTACTGGAATGGCTGGTGAGAAGACCAGAAATTATGCACATGAATATCTAGCACAGTGCCTCTTTCTCAACTCTTAGGTTCTGTGAAATGTCTTCATTTCACATTCAGGTGAAACATCAGAATACGGAGGAAGATTCAAGTGGGGCAAATAACTTTCCAGAAAGTCAAAAGTTGCTCATAGACATTTTAAATTGTATGTGAATGTGAAGGTACTGCTGGAAAAGTGTTACATAAATGATGGGAGGAAATGCTTTGTATTAATAACTTTTATATAGCAAGAACTGAAAATTGCTAGATTTCAAAAATAAAAGGCCAACACCTCAGCAAAGAGTAAGATGATATAGTCTGTTTGGTTTCTGGATTTTGAAGGACGTCTTTACAACTGTATGTAACTGTAGGACTTTAAAATCTGATCCAAGTCCTGGATTTTTCTTGCATTTCCTTATATTCCCATAACTCTGCTAATAGAACATGAATTAGATATGTAAATCAGCTCTCACTAAAAGTGAGATGCGAGATCTTAGTCATCTGAGATAAAATTGCCTGTTGTTGGTTATTAACCAGCCTACATATAAAAGAATAACTTTTAAAATGAGATGGTTGCATAAGACTTTTTCTTTACCCCTTGGGTCAAATGAGGGGAAATTCCATGGCACAGAATAAAATGTATGCTGTTTTCACAGAAAATATTCTGTTTCCACAAAGTTTGGCAATAGCATTCTTGGACAACTAATATCTTTCCTTTCTCACATTTATTCAATAAAACAATTCACTGCACAACTCCCTGAAGTGGTGATTATTGATTTGAACATAACATAACCCACATTTTTTCCCTCTCTGGGACTCTGGGGACATTTCTTACCTTAACACTAAAGACATTCCAAATTGGCTAATCATGTATATAAGTACACAACACTGTTTGGGATGCTTTGAGATGGTGTTTACTTTTTATCCCAAGAATCTATCTTCTAGAGCAACAGATATATAGAATGTGGGGGACTGGAAGGATAGTCTACCCTAGGATTTAACCAAACCCATCAGAATAATAGTCCAAAAGATATTAGGTGTCCATCGACTGATGAATGAACAAATAAATGTGGTCCATATTCATAGAATGGAATGTTATTGGGCCATAAATAGGAATGAAGTACTGACACATGTTACCACATGGATAAACTTCAGAAACATTATGCTAAGTCAAAGAAGCCAGACACAAAAGATTACATATGATTACATTTAAAATAAATGTCCAGAACAGGAAAATCTATAGAGACAGAAAGGAAAAAATGGTTACTTGGCAGCAGTTGGTGGGGCGGACATCGAGTCACAGCGAAGGAGATATATATATATATATATATATATTTTTTTTTTTTTAAAGGGGACAAAAACGTTCCACAATTAGATTTTGACGATGGTGGTGCAACCCTGTGAATATTCTAAAACAGAGTGAATTATATACTTTAAATGGGTGAACCGTATGGTATGTAACTCATATCTCAATATAGCTGTAAAAAACATTAAGAGAGTTTTGAAAAACCACAGGGCCATCAACTTGTAATCTATGATTATCCAGTTTGGTTTCAATGTCAAACCAATGGTCTCCCCTTAGACTTCTTACACTTCTTCCAGAATGCCTTGTTCAGTGACATTTCAATTATCTTCCATTCATTAATTTTTTAAACTTAACCTTTTGTTGGTTTTGAGATAAATGCAGACTTTCAGAAGTGTTACAAAAATATTATGAAGAGTTCCAATATATCCTTCACTAAGCTTCTCCTTATGTTAACATCTTACATAACTACAGAACATTTATCAAACTAAGAAATTAACCTTGGTACAATGCTGTTAACTAAAGCACTGAACTTACTTGGATTTCACCAGTTTTCCCACTAATGCCCCTTTTCCATTCCAAGATACAATTCAGAATCTTGTGTTGCATTTAGTTGTCCTGTCTCCTTAGCCTCCTTCAATCTGAGCCAATTCCCCAGTCTTTACTTGTTTTTTATGACCTCGAGGCGGGTGGATCACGAGGTCAAGAGATCGAGACCATCCTGGTCAACATGGTGAAGCCCCGTCTCTACTAAACTACAAAAAATTAGCTGGGCATGGTGGTGCGTGCCTGTAATCCCAGCTACTCAGGAGGCTGAGGCAGGAGAATTGCCTGAACTCAGGAGGCGGAGGTTGCAGTGAGCCGAGATCGCGCCATTGCACTCCAGCCTGGGTAACATGAGTGAAACTCCGTCTCAAAAAAAAAAAAAAAAAAAAAAGAAGAGTATTGGTCATAAATTTTGTAGAATATCCCTCAGTTTGGGTTTGTCTGCTGTTTCCTCATGATTCTGCTGGGGTTATACATTACTTGGAAGGAAACCAGAGTAGCAATACTATGTCCTTTGCAATGTATTGCATGGGGGGGGGGGCAAATGATGTTGATACAGGTTACTCATGACATTAACCTTGATCACTTGGCTAATGTGGCATCTGCCTAGAGATGCCACAAGTCAAATTTAAGACTGATTTTCATGCACTCAACAAATAGTTACTTAATGTTTATCATGTGCCAGAGGTAATGTCACTCTCTAAGGCAATGATGTTCATTCCTATCTGAAAATAAAAGATCATCTGTGAAGCCTTTTAAAGGTACACATTCTGAGGCTCAGTCCCTTAAGATTCTGAACCAGTCAGTCTGAGGAAGGAATTCTCCAGGAGGTTCTGACAGTAGCTGGGATAGGCAGAGAGAAATAGGGCAGTAACCCCACTTTGAAGGAGCGCTCAGTCTAGAAGGAGGAAGTACATACAGAGAAATCATAAAGCAATGGTAACCATTCCAACAAGGTATTAACTGAGCTGCATGAACACGGAAAACAGAGCCCCTAACACTGCTTCAGGGAGAATCTGAGTCCAGGGAGCTACCCAACTATTAAACAGCTCTGATCTCTGTATTTGGTTTTTAAAAACTGTACAATGAACATATGTGTGCAAAGAAAAGTGTAAAGTAATTCAAAGAGTCTATATGCAATATGTTAGAAAAGCAACATTGTCTAGAACAGCCCTTTGCAAAAACAGAAAATTTTTTACAACTGTGAGGCTGTCTGGCACCTTCCAGATCTATTTAAAGAAGTTAGACCAAGCTGGGCAATATAGCAAGCCCCATCTCTACAAAACAATTAAAAATTAGCTAGCTGGAGTGGTGCATGCCTGCAGTCTCAGCTACTTGGGAGGCTGAGGTGGATCACTTGGGCCCAGGAGGTCGAAGTGCAGTGAGCCATGATTGCACCACTGCACTCCAGCCTGGGTGACAGAGTGAGACCCCATCTCTAAAAAAACTAAAACAAAAGAAGTTAGAGCTGTTTCATCCTCTGCCAGCTTCAGGAGATCTGGGGGAGAAGGCAGATATAGAGACTCCATTAGGGACTTCAGGCTGAAGACGAGTAGGTGCCACACAGAAAGCCCAGTGGTTAATTGACTTGTATTCACTGGTTAATTCCATCTTCTTAACCCTAAACCTTTAGTAAAGTCTTATTTGAGCAGCTCAGTCTGGGCTCATCTTACATTAGACTCGCCTGAGGAGCTTTGACAACAGGTCGATGCCCAGGTTACTCTCTGAGGTCCTGATTTAATTGGCTTGGGAAAGGCCCTGGGCATCTGACAGATTTTTAAACCTTCCCAGGTGTGGCTCATGTGAGCCAGTGTTGAGAACCATCAAGTTAGATTAACGCCTTTCTCCTCACAGTGTGGTCCTTAGACCAGCAGCATCAGTTTCAACTGAAAGCCTTATTTAGTGGGTGAACAGAACAGGAAGATCCCATAAAGGATGGATGTAAATATTCAGAGACAGGACAAAGAGTCAGAAGTGAGGATGATCCTAGAATTCTTTAGAGGGAGGTAAGGAATAAGAGGCAGTAGCAACTAAACATGATCTTGGAGGCGGTGCGGGGCAGGGCCAGGACTAGGTGAGGCCGGAGAGCACTTACTCAGCTTACAGGATGCTGAGAGTGAGCACCTCCTTACATTTTACACCCTGGTCACCTCTTTTGCTTTGTACTAGTCTCAGCCCTAGTGAAGAGGTGGGAATCTTCTGGAATATTTGTGAGAGAATGCTGATACAGACAAATGTAAAGGTGGGATATCAAGAACAGAGGGGAGTGCCTGCCTCGTGTGCTGTTTGTTCTGCAGAAATGGGGTCGGGAAATTTGAGGAAGAAAAGCTTTAGCTTGATTCCTACAGAGAATAGCATAAGGAATTTTTTTGTAGCCCTGAGGTCTTGGCAACCAGCACATTATCTTACTGCTTTTTACTTGAAGAACCTGAAGTTAGAAGTGAAGTGGTTTGCACCCACTATGCTGGAGGTTGGTAGGAGGTGGATAAGGTGGCCCTGGGACTGAAGCATAGATCTTCAGAGAGCAATGGAGAGTGGCCTTGAGTCCTAGTGTCTGGGCTCAAACATGGCTCCATCACTTCCTAGTTGGGTAACTTAAGGAAAGGGGCTTATCTCCATCTCTCTGTTCCTTGATTCTTAAACGAGGGACGATGGGGTTCCTTTGAGGGTGATGAAAATGTTTTGGAAATAAAGCTGGTGATCCCCCAATGTGGTGAATGGACTAAATGTCAATAAATTTGTTGACCTTGATTCATTTTATGCTATGCAAACTTAATCTCAATTTTAAAAGAGGGATGATTGCATCAACTTTGTAGGGCTGTTGGGATTAAACGGGTCAATCCACATTAAGCAATTAGAGAACCAAGTCTGGCATATGGTAAGCCCTCCAGTGACACTGATTATGATTATATCCTGGGCCAGCTGCTTCATTCCATGTAAGTGCCATGAAAATGTGCTCAAGGGATCCAGATGACTCAAATGTCTCCATTTTTGCCTAATGAATGAACACCAAACGTTTATATTAAAAAAATGTATTTTAGGATATATCTGGAGTATCGTGTCCTTCATATTAAAACAGGAAGTTCCCATTTCATTAAGCTGTACTTTGTCTTTTAAACATTAAATACAGCATTAAAAAAGAAGACTGCTTTAAATGGCAAAAAAAAAAACTTCATTTTTTCTTACCCTGAGCAATAACACGAGAATACTTAATAGTACATATTGTGCAAAAAGACATTTCAAATTAAGCTGCCAGCAATTTACAATGGATATATTTAGCACTATTTTTATTCAAAAAGTGTGAGATTAAAGAAGACATTAGGAGGCAGTCAAAATCTTTGTTTTAACAGTTTGTAAACAGATACAAAGATTGTCTCCCTTCTTGAAATAAAATGAAACATTTTCATTTTTAAAAAAGCCTACACTTTTCTAGGGCTTAAGGAGAAATATGTAACAACCAAAACTATATTGGGGAAAATATACACAGCAAATGGCATATTCCTTGACAATTAGATTCAATAAATATTCACTGAGCACTGACTATACTCAACACATTCTGGAAGGTGCTAGGGATACAAGAACTGGTGAGTAACTTTTAAAGTGGGAGGCTCAGCATAGGCGCAGTGACTCACACCTATAATCCCAGCACTTTGGAAGGCTGAGACTGATGAATCACTTGAGGTCAGGAGTTCGAGACCAGCCTGGGCAACATAGTGAGATCCCCGTCTCTACTAAAAATACAAAAAAATTAGCTGGGTGTGATGGCACACGCCTGTAATCCCAGCTACTTGAGAGGCTGAGGCAGGAGAATTGCTTGAACCTGGGAGGTGGATGTTGCAGTAAGCTGGGATCGTGCCACTGCACGTCAGCCTGGGAGACAAGAGTGAGATTCCGCCTCAAAAAAAAAAAAAAAAAAAAGACACAGACTCTGGAGTCAACATACTAATATTGCCACATAAGAGCTGTGTGGTTTCGAGCCACGCACTAAATCTCCATCTCACATGGTTGCTGTGAAGATTAAATGAGGTTAAACTCAAGAAGGTTGCATTAATGCTATTGTTATTTTGAACTTCTTTATCTGTACTCTATACACACGCCAATCCCTCCACCACTTTAAACTCTCCCTCTTTGACCTATGCTTGAATCCCCTGATATTTTAATATTTCAAACAGGCTAGGCCCTATGATGCCTGTATTTCAGTGGAAATCTGACCTTGATAAGGAATAAAATCAAAACCTATTTCTATAATTTTCAGCTGTTACTAGAATAGCCCAACAATAGAAAGGCAAAAATAGTGACAAGGGCCTTAGAGCACAGAGAATGAGTCTCGATCTCCATCCTTGAGTTGGTGACAGTTGGATACAGTTAGTGGGACAAACATCCTCAAAGCCCTCCCCCCCCCAAAAAAAGTAGGGCAAACACAAATGAAAATATGAGGAGACAAAACTGAAGTCTCTCCAGGCAGAGCTGAACGAGGGGTGCTCATAGGGCCTAGCAAGGATGCATGAATTATGGGAAGCTGCAGGGGACTATCAGGAAAAAGAATCAAGGTGGAGGTGAGCCCTAAAAAAGGGTCTGAAAGACAACAGACATCATATGGCAGAGGACTGGCATGAGCAAAAAGTCATGGGTAGCTCCTCAAGAAGTTAAACATCCAATTACTGTATGACCCAGCAATTTCACTTCTAGCTACATACCCAAACGAATTGAAAACAGGTGCTCAAACACTTGTACACACAAAGTCATGGGAGCACTCTTCATAATAGTCAAAAAGTAGAAACAGCCCAAATACCCATCAACTGAGGAATGGATACATAAAATGTGATCTGTACAATGGAACAGCAGTCAACCATACAAAGGAATGAACTACTGACACATGCTACAATATGAATGTATGTTGACAACATTATGCTCAGTGAAAGAAGCCAGACACGGAAGGCCACATGTTATGTGACTCTATTTATATGAAATGTTCAGGATAAGCAAATCCATAGAGACAGAACATAGATTAGTGATTGCCAGGGGTGGGGGAAGGAGATGTCCAAAGACGTTTTTTTTTGGATGACAAAAATGTCCTAGAACTAGATAGTGGTGATGTTTGTACATTGTGAATGTACTAAATGCTACTGAATTGTACACTTTAAAATGGTTACAATGATCAATTTTATGTTAGACATATTTTACCACAATAAATTAAATCAAAAGATTTCCACTAGGACAACGACAAAAAGAGACATACTGAATTAGAACGATGTGTTACGTGGAAAGAAGAGAACCAATGGTAATTTCGATTGTCAGAGAGATGAGATTAACTTGATATAAGCATCTAAGGCAATCCACCTTTCATCAAAGATCAAAGAGGAAGCCATAAACAACAAATGATGACCATCCTCAAGGCTCTGCACAGCTTAAGATTACAGATTAGGTCCTACACCACTTCCAAATCACCCATAAGTTTATTAATAGGTCCTCAGAGGATCACTGATAAATTGTTGACTCGTTATTCATCAAAGGAGACACATAAGTGGACGTACAACACTTCTGTGCCTTTATCTTCAAAGTGGAAGTCTCATTTGTTAATATTATTGACATACAAATGTTCTCTATGAATACCCATAGGCCCTATGTTCCTGGCATACCCAGGAATGGTACCAAAAGCCCTGCTGCAGTAGATAATGTCACAGGGAACTTTAAGCTGTTTATCAAAAACATTAGGGAATGAGAGGCAGGCAGGGCAGATGGTGGGATGGATCCAGCCAGATGGTCAATGGTGGTCTGGAACAATCTTCCATTTGTGAAGATGGCTGACTCTGAAGGCAGAAGGAACTTTAAGCCTGCGAAGCTCAAGTCACAGCACATCGGCCTATAATCACTGGGGACAGTAGACAAGAGAATGGCTGTTCTCAGTGGAACCCAGCCTCCATTATAAAGTGCTGTATGTCCGACTTGAGTGGGCTTCTTGTCTGGCAACGTTTGAGGTGACATCATGCACATACCATGATGCTGTGTCACCTCTTGGAATAATAGACAAGTCACTGGAGTAATATGGGAGCACCATCTCAACTCCCGAACTGGGGGGCAGGTCCGGAGTTCATGCAAGTGCACAGACAAGACCATTTTTTGGATCACACAATTTCCAGCTGTGTATTTCAGTGTCATTGCAAGGCCTGGGTCACAGGGCAGGAGTGGACACTTCCCTGACCTTACACTCTTCACAAAACAGCCCCTCGCCACTCCAAGGCAGCTCAAGATTTACTGGGAAATGCATACCAGCTAGAACTACAGATGATTAGAACGCTCTCTGTCCCAATAAGTAAGGCTCTCTTTCTAGAAGTGGGATGCATCATTTAGCAGTTGAAGAGTGAATTGTGATATGGGGCAAAACAAACTTAAAAGATCCCAACATTCTCTAAAATGTAAATTATGTTCCCCCAAAAAGTCTGGGAGCATGTAAATTTGATAAGGATAGTGAAGTAGAGAGTTTCCTTAGGGCATCTGATAAACCATGAGCTATGTCAATAGAGCAGAGTTTGGGAGGGGGTGGACTAGACTTAGTAAAAGCTCACAGAGAACCAAGTCCTATAAGTGCAGTATTAAGAAAAAACAAGTTGTTGCAGAAACTATACATCTGGCCATCTGGGTCATTTGCATCACTTGATTGTATCTAATATTTAAAAAATCAACCAGGCACAGTGGAATACATCTGTAATCCCAGCACTTTGGGAGGCCATGGCAGGCAGATCGCCTGAGCCCAGGAGTTCAAGACCAGCCTGGGCAACATGGTGAAATCCCATCTCTATGAAACAAACAAACAAAAATGAAAATTAGCCAGGCGTGGTGGTACATCTCTGTATTCCAAGCTATTTGGGAGGCTGAGGTGGGAGGATCACCTGAGCCTAGGGATGTTGAGGCAGCAGTAAGCCGTGATCATGCCACTACACTCTAGCCTGGGTGACAGAGCAGGACCCTGCCTCAAAAACAACAACAACGACAACAGCAGCAACAAACCTTTCACCATATTTGCTTCACCTTTTTTTCTACTTTAAGTCCTTTTGAAATTTCACAACAAAATATCTCAGTATCCTGAAAGAATAAGCACATTTGTATTATCACCCATACAAGAGTTAACAACAGTTTCTTAATATCATCTAAGATATACCTATATTCAAATTTTGCTCATTATCCCCCCAAATAGTCAATGACAGTTGGTTTGATTGAACCAGGATTTGACAGGGTCAGAAGTAAATCTAGAAAGCTGGTGAACAATGAATGGAAAATTATTACCTTAATAAAGCTGTTAAAAAACATCAAAGGAGTCCCCCAAACTCTTATGAATATTCTATTCAGAGTTTAAAGTACGGGGAAAAATAGTAACTGATTAGAGACAAGAAGGTTTTTTCTTCTCCCCCATCCTTTCCACTTGCAAATGCTCTAATTATTCCTATTAGCATGGACCAGGGAGACCACCCAATGGGAAGGTGGGGGGAAGGAGTACCAAAGAAGAGAGCAGAGGGGTCTGGAAGTGAGAAGGAAGCATTTAAATAATTTTTTAAAAACCTATGTAGACACTTTGGGAACATAAAAATGTGTTAGGCTACCAGCATCTACTGAAGGGCAGCTCTGTGCCAGATAATTTCACATGTATCTCCTATAATGCTCAAGGAGAGCCTTCAATAATGTTTTACTCATCTCATTACATGGCTAAGAAAACTGAGGCTGTAAGGAAGTTTAGTGACCTGCTGTGGTAGGCAGCATTATACCCCCCACCCCCCAAGATGTCCCCATCCTAATCCCTGGAACCTGTGATTACATGACATGGCAAAGGGAGGATTAAGGTTGCAAATGGAATTACGGTTGCTAATCAGATGACCAAAGATTATCCTGAATCAACCAGGTAGACCCAATGTTATCACAGGGTCCTTAAATGTAGAAGAGAGAGGCAGAAGAGGTCCAAGTGATGCTACGTAAGAAAATCGTAACCCATAGTTCCTGGCTTTGAAGATGCAGGAAAATGGCCAGGAGCCAAAGAATGCATGTAGCCTCTAGAAGGTGGAAAGGGCAAGGAAACAGATGCTCCCCTAGGGCTTCTAGAAAGAAACACAACTTATCTACACCTGGATCTTACCCCAGTGAGACCTGTGTCAGACTTTTGACCTCCAGAACTATAACAAATTTGCATTGTTTTAAGCCACTAAATTTGTGGTAATGTGTTAGGGCGGCCACAGGAAACGGATACAACGGGGATATAAGAACAGCCCCACAGTAGAACATCCTTGGCTTTGACAAATAGTACTATATTATTATAATAATATATATTATATTATTTCCCTCCCTCCCCCAGCAAGTAGATATACCTTTTATGATGTAGCTAAACTAAGAATCAGTCTGCTTTCCTCAAGTAGATCATAACTTATGATGAAGACCCATATAAGAACAGATTAGCTGGAAACATGAACCACTGAGGGATTAAAAACTCACAGAAGGGAAGCTGTAGTATAAACAGTCTACCTGTGGACAACTGAGAACTGGCTTTGTTACCAATGCTTTTTCGATTCAAATACAATTCGGCTGGTTGTTTTCAGTGGGAACTTTTTTTTTCTTTCTTTTTTTTTTTTTTTTTGAGAAAGTCTCACTCTGTCACCAGGTGCCAGGCTGGGGTGCAGTGGCACGATCTCGGCTCCTCAGTGGGAACTTTCTATCAGGACAGCCAGAGGCTTCTTCCAATTTAGACTGTTAAACTCGACTCAGGGAGGATGTAATTACATCAACTCTGAAAATTCCAATAAGGAGCAAGCCAGCCTGGAAACCTTGTAAATACTATACTATACAGCGGCATCCAACAAAAGAACCTAAATAAAACATGAATAGCTTCAAACACAAAGGCTTAGTTCAAACACTTGATTCCAAAAGCTACCCAAACACAGCAATTACATTAAAAGATTACAATGAAAGGAACATCACTCTGCTCCTCAGCCACGTTTCGTAGTGCTTTTTACTCTGAGCAACCATCTCTATCAGCAAAAAAAAAACAGGGATTCCCCAAATTTTGAGGTGCATCAGCTGGAGGGCTTGTTAAAACAGATTGCTGGGCTCACTTCCAGAGTTTCTGATTCAGTAGGTCTCCTGGGGTGGGACCCGAGGATTTGCATTTCTAACAAGTTCCCAGGTAATGCTGGTGTTGCTTGTCCAGGGAGCACACTTTGAGAACCACTAGTATAAACCCATTAGTATTGGAGGGATCACAGCCTGCCTTTTAAGAATAGAGCATGGCCATTTGACTCATCAGTGGCAATTTTCAGCCTCTGTGAGGGAGTCTTTGCTCTTGCTTTGCAAACAGCACAACAATCCTTTTGCTAACACACGGATTCTTCCAGGAATGTACAAGCATGTACATGGTTATGTCACGGTCTGAAGTGGCAGGCCACATTAGGGTACAGGTGTCACTATGCTCCCATACAAGCAGAAAATGATCCCTTTCAGAATATAAGGCCAGTGGTGGGATTGTTGTAGGGGAATCAGCTATGCTCAAAGCAGGGGACAGAGAGCTAGGTCCAATCTTACATTCTTGAAAGCAGATAGTGGTGGTCCTCTCTCTCCTGCTCCTATTAAATCTCCTGAAGCCAGAGTGACTATTTAAAAAGGCAAATCGGGTTCTGTTACTTCCCTGCCTTAAACCTTTCAAGGTTCTTAGAATAAAATTTCAAACTCTTTACCAAGCTCTGCAAGGCCTTTGAGGTTCCAGCCCCTGCCTGCTTCTTGACCTCATCTCCAATCTTTACTTCCTTCTGTCTACACTCCTAACACAGGAGCCAGCTTTCAGGTGTTCAAATACATTACATCAGTTTCTCCATGGGGCCTTTGCAACCTGCTGTTCCCTGGGCTTGATGCTGTGCCCCAAATTTGCACCAAGTCATGCAGGTCTTGGCTCAGACATCACCTCCAGCTTTTCATGGTCATGTTAACCTGTTCTAGAGACTCTGGACACTCTGCTCACACTCTGAAAATATCTTGTTCATTTGCCTGTTATCTTGTCTCGTTTATTGTCTATTTCCCATCCCTGAATATAAAATGTGAGAACAGGAATCTTGTCTACCACTATAGACCTGGCAGCTGAAACACTAACTGGAATGTAGAGTGCAAAAGTGGGATATAGAGCTGGATGCATGGCTCATGCCTGTAATCCTTGAGACCAGCTTGGGCAACATAGCAAGACCCCATCTCTACAAAATATTTTTTTAAAAAAATAGCATTGCATGGTGGCACGTCTCTAGTCCTAGCTACTTGGGAGGCTGAGGTGGGAGAATCGCTTGAGCCCAGGAAACCAAGGCTGCAGTGAGCTGTGATCGCACCACTGCACCCCAGCCTGGGTGACAGGGAAAGACGCTGTCTCCAAAAAAAAAAAAAAAGATATATAGGTCAAGAGCACAGATTTTCAAAGAGGATAATGATGATCATTTAATAGCTAAAGCTATATAGAATAGCTCACTGCTTAGTACCAATCTGAGGCCTTTGTGTTTATTAGTTTACTTAATTCTCACAACCCTAGGAGATAGTTACTATTAGTGTCCTGAGTCTGTAGGTGAGGACAAGTATGCATGAACAGGAATTTGCCAAAGATGACAAAACAGGCAAGTATTAGGTTGGTGCAAAAGCAATTACGGTTTTAGCCATCAAAAGCAATGGCCAAAACTGCAGTTGCTTTTGCACTAACCTAAATAGCAGAGCTTGGCTGTGAATCCAGGCATTGAAGGTACAGAGTTTATTCTCTTAAAAGTGACAGTACAATCATCTGCCTCTCAATGTCATCCTGATCTGGTTTTTCAAAAGTACAATCTGAAGGCAGAATGTTCTTCAAATTTGCATGGAAACATTTTACAAACTGCTATTTCCCCATTGCGCTCTTCAGACCAAAAGAAAGATTTTATGTGGAAAGTGGTTTAGTTTCTATATCAACTATTTGAGGGGGGCTTTCATATTTCTTTTCAGAGAGCTTCTTTTCTCAATGTTTAAGTCCTCTGTCTAAATCGTAGCAAGAGTCTTGAATGGTTGTCAATCTCTCACTATCTGCATTTAGGAATGAAGGTCCAGAGCCGTGTTATCCAACATGGTACCTGCTGGCCACGTCACCAGTGGGCATATGACTGGGGCTAATCTCAACTGAGAAGTGCTCTAAATGTAAAATTCATACTGGATTTCAAAAATAATGTAAAATATCTCAATAATTTTTATATTGGTTACATGTTGAAATAACATTTTGGAAATACTGGGTTAAATGAAATATATTGTTAGGGCCAGGCTCAGTGGCATGCAAGCCTATAATTCCAACCCTTTGGAGAGGTCAAGGTGGGAGGATCACTTGAGCCCAGGAGTTTGACACAAGCCTGGGCAACATAGCGAGACCTCATCTCTCAAAAACAAAAAACAAAACAAAACAAAATTAGTCAGGAGTGATGGTGCACACCTGTAGTCTTAGCTAGTAGGGAGGATCACTTGAACTCAGGATTTGAGGCTGCAGTGTGCTATGATTGTACCACTGCATTCCAGCCTGGGTGATAGCGTAAGACCCTGTCTCTAAGCCAAACAACAAAGAAAAAAACAAAAATTAAACATACTGTTAAATTAATTTCACTTGATTTTAACCTTTTAAATAATTTACAATACCCTGCTAACTTTAAAAAAATTACATATGCGGCTCACATATATCAGACAGTGCTGGTCTAGAATACTCCAGAATAGTTCATATTATATAAAATATCTAGAATAGTTCTCCATGTCAGAAATATAATAGACTTTCTCAGTCAGGTTTTTACTTGGAAACAAGTATTAGATTTCTCTAGACTCTGAATGACAAATGAATTCACCAGGCTTCCTTTAACTTAGCCAAATGCACAAGATTACATAATCTGGTGTTCTTCATCAATTTCAAGAGCAGTGAATGTGACTGTCATAAACCATTGTTCTGAAATAAAGAGAAAATCTTTTTAAAGACCTATCGATAATGCAAACTCCCTGGATTCTGCAGATTTTACCTCCCTTTTGTTTACTCTTATGAAAAGATTCTGGAACCATGGTGTAAGAAGAATTAAAAAGCACTCTCCATTTTCTTGCCACATTTTCCCCTGAGAGTACAAAATAATGCAGCATGTCATTAAGTGGGTTGAGTGTTCCCATAGACGTCAGATAATGAAACCTGGGTTCCTGACCAGATCAAAGAGACAAAGATGCAAATAAATGTGACAGAAGGAAATGTACAACCTCTAGCCTGCATAAGTATTCAAACATTGAGAGAGGGCTCTATGTAGTGGATGAGCTCAAATGACACGACCCAACAGAGCACACGACCTGCCCAAAATTTATATGAGAAAACAAAAACCCAGAAAAAGTGGTAGAAAATAACATTTGTTGAACATCTCTATGTATTCTTCATATGTCACCTCACCGAGGGAGACATCCAATAGTTTCTTAGTACAGGAAGGCGTCTTGTTCCCCAACTCTGCATTCCCAGAACAGGACATTTGAAAAGAACTATCTGTATCACTTTTCTTACAATGCGATAAACTGTGCATAAACTATAATTATCAAGTATAAACAGAGGATTGGTTTACTATAAAGTATATAGGCATCATATAAAAAATAAAATTTCACTGTAACTATTTCATCCCAAACATATTAACTAACATAAGCACCAAATATTCCAATAATTATTGTACTTGCCACCTTAGAAAAAGGAATTCTTAGCTGTTCAAACAGAAGTCCAGAAAGTTAAAGCTAAATATCTCTTTTCTTTTTCCTTTAATCAGTTTCCCCCTGGCAAATAGAGGCATTCAAAAATGACATCCCCAAAATTAACCCTTACAGTTTCTCAGTAGTGAAAGAAGGCATGTGAAGTCTGATTGGAAAGTGAGTGGGCCAGGGCTTCCAGAGGTGGCCCTGCTCTCCATCCTATACCTTGCTATTTCTGGCCCCTCCTCCTCAGCAAGGTCTTCAGAGGCTGGTGGAGGATGCATGAGTGGTGGCAGGGAGGTGCCACCTGCTTCAGAAGGATGCAAAGGTGCTTATGACCCTGACACTGTATAAACAACAACCCCCCAGGGCCAGGCATCTTGTGGTCCCATCTCCCTCCATCTTAAGTCACTGCTGCAGACAAGCATGATGGATGGAGCCTACGAAGTGCAGTCAAGGCAGCCAGTGACTGCAAGAAGGAGTGGAGAAGCAAAGGGTGCATGGCAGAGAAACGAGACTGCCTCACAGGGGAAAGCCGAACACTATTTTATGTTTGAGTTTCAAGTGGTTTTAGTTTTTCACTCCCACCGCTTTCCAATGTGATAATGGCTCCAAATGAAAAGCTGACATATCTTTTTGTTAAGCTAAAACACAAAGAATACCTAGGAAGCACAAAATGTATAAGTATGTGTTTGCGATACACTTGTAATATGTTAAATTGGCAACAGAAATAAAATTTTGACCTCGTTATCTACCACCTTCTCCTGATTCTATAACTCCTGAGCATAAAACACATCATTTCTTGGTACAAAAAGACCTCACTGATTTACCTTTCTAAATATGCTGGGATGCAAATTTATTCATATTTAAGCTAACGAATTAGAAAGCAAAATCTCACTCTGAAGTTTCACATTTAATCAATGATTAATTTAACACAAATGCCTTTAGGAACTTAATTGCTATCTTTGTAGGCTACCACATTTTTCTCCAGTGAAATCCGAAAACATTTCCCCTAAATCCTGCATTTTTTCATCTGTATGTTTATAGTACTGTGCGTGTCAGGATACAGTTACTTTACTTGAGTATCTGAAAAATGCTTCCACACAGAGGCAGTATTTATAAGTTCGCAGCACTATGGACATTACAGGGCATGGAAGGGAGAGTCTATATAATCCCAATCATTCCACATCTCTGTACCAGGATTTCAAGACATTTCCTCACTTAGCCTACATGAAAAGAGGCCATGAAACCCTAAGCAGTCGTTCTTCTGCTGACATCATCACTTCCCCGGTCCTGAATAGGGCTGACCATCAACATCAAACAAAAGAAACTGACAACTCTTAGGCGCCACCTCTCTCTACTTTAAGTCACTACTAAATAAAAATTTTTTTAAAAAGATACCAAAATCTAGAAACTCTTATTCTCAATTTTTGATGTGTGATGTTGGGTACTAGTCTACAAATGCCCCCTCTAACAGTGCCTTCATCTTTTTCTTTTTGGAGATGGAGTCTCATTCTGTCGCCCAGGTTGGAGTGCAGTGGCATGATCACGGCTCACTGCAACCTCTGTCTCCTGGGTTGAAGCGATTCTCCTCCTTCAGCTATTTTTTTTTTTTTAATTTTTAGTAGAGATTGGGTTTTGCCATGTTGGCTAGGCTAGTCTTGTACTCCTGACCTCAAGTGATCAGCCCACCTTGGCCTCCCAAAGTGCTTGGATTACAGGTGTGTTACTGTGCCTGGCCCCGAGCTGACATCTTTGAATGACATTAACTGCCATCCTATCCATGCCAATCTGTTCACTGATAAATGCTTTGTGTTTTCCCTGCTAGTAACAATGACATAAGATAAACTCAAATGATGAGGACCAAAAAGGGAAGAGTTAAATTCATCACTTTGGGTTTCTTCTTCAGGAGGCATTGTAGGGACATTTTTGGGGAAGGTACAGAAAAGTATGTTGGAGTAAATAGCATGGAAATCCCTCATTACCATCTTGATTACACAAGACACACTGGTAATAAGGGGATACCACATTTCTCCCAGTGACTGCAGAGGCAACAGCGTCCACAGGAAGTCTCAGAAGCCCACCAGTCTGTTGCCATCACAGACCAGTCACAGATTTGACTCCCCTGAGCTTACTTTCCTCCTTGAAGTTATCATTAAGTGGGCTGCATTTTCCCACAGACATTAGATAACTGAGCCTGGGTTCCTAACTAAAGACTCCAGATCAAAGAGACAAGGATGCAAATAATTGTGACGGAAATATACAACCGCTAACCTATATAAGTATTCAAAATATAGCCATTTGCAATGGAGAAAGACAAGAGTGGTGGTTTGTAAGGAAAAGAGACTTAAAGTTGGCTGCACTTAGAATCACCTGGAGAGTTTCATAGTCTCTCACTAGGCTGCTCCCTAGAAAAATTAAATCAGAATTTCTGTGAGTGGAACCCAGAGAGCAGTAACTTGCAAAGCTCCCCAGCTGATTCCAACATACAGTGAAGTTTGAGAACCAGTGGGATATGGGCATCTCAGAACTACTGGGGATTTTCTGTTATAAAACGGCCTCCTCTCCACTCCTCCTGATTCCGCTATGCCCCACCCAGCTAGAAAAGCTATGCATTACACAGCTGGTGCTCCCAAATGCAGGATTTTATATTCTATGGGCGTGTTGAGGACAGAAAAACAGATTGAGAATCACTGAATTAGATGATCCCTAAAGACAGTTTCAGCACCCAACTATTTTTCTGTGATTCAAATAGCATCTCACATAATCTATGGAATGCTATAAACACCAAAGGAAAACATCATGGTTTGGGAACATTTCTTAAAGAAGCCAGGGCTTATTGTAAAGCCTACTTTCTTGCAGAAGCCGTCTGGTTAACAAGCTTGGTATTTTTAAGCCTTTTAAGGCTTTCAATCATAACAGATCTTCCAATGTACATGCAAAACTCTGGATGGTAAAATTAATTGCCTTCCATTTTCTTTCACTCAAAGCCTCCGAGAATATAGAGAAACACATACACATTTTTGTTTCGCCCTGGTAAATGAAATCAGAAGCTACATCTGTCACATGGTTTCTAAGTGAGCCAGTATTTGGCCGTTCAAACTCTGTCCTCTCAGCCATTTCTGTATTCTTTGTTCAGCAGCTCTGTGCACACTGCCGCATTATGCCCAGGCTCTCGGAGAGGGCAAACAGGAAACACATTCTTTTCTCTAGCAGAAAAAGATGTAACTTGTCTTTTATTTTTCTTCTGCATGAGACAAGACTATTTTATTTTATCCATTTGGTTCCTGCAGTCCCGCGCCACCCTCCCCCCCACCCTTTTACTTTCCTGTTTTGTTTGGTGGTGAAAAACCAAGACTAGAAGTAGAAAAAAATGTTTTTTGCTTTTTTTCTCTGAAGCCAATGATCTAAAACAGAATCACAACTGATTCTGATGGTAACGATACCGCTTTCTCTGTAAACTATTTTTGCATTGCAGACCTCTCTCTGCCTCCAGAAATATACAACAGTTTCCTTCAATGTGGAGTCAACAGCTCTCTAGGCCAACTAGAACAATGGGCTTTTAACTAAAGGAATCTGTAGGCTTCTCCGGCTTGAATATGCAAACGATTTACCTGGGGCCTTTGTCCTGGGACGTTTTGAGAAGCAAGGATTCAGACGGTGGTTCTCAGTCTTCATGCACGTTGGAATTATCCGGAGACCTTTATAAACTACTGATGCCTTACCCCACCCCAGATCAATAGAACCTGAAGAACCTGAATCCACGTGGTGTGGTCATTAATAGTTACAAAACTACTCCAGATGATTCTAATTAAGCCGATTCCCAGAGAATAACATCATAAAATAGTACTTAGCCATAATCTCTCAATTCCACAATTCATCCAGTAGCAAAGGGCTAGGAGACAGACGATATTAAATACAAATGTATTTAATAATACATAATGGCTAATTCCTGTTCTTAGGGAGTTTAACATATGTACTAGTAGTAAAACCATCTACCCAACAAATATCTGCAGAATGCCTCCTAAATCCCAGGAAAACTGTTCTGGGCATTGGGCACATCATGAAGAATAAAACAGATTTGGTTCTTACCTTCATGAAGCTGACAGTGTAGTGGGAAAGGCATTACTTGAATAATCACATAAATCCGTGTGATTTCAAGCCACAGTGTGTGCCAATAAGGAAACAAATCTAGGATGCTGAGAACACGGAGCAGGGATGGTTTCACATTAGATGCAGGTAAGTGTATGGTTTATGGTCCAATCAATGATCTCAGAATCATGGGTTCTTTTCTTTATTGTGGTAAAACATACATAACATGAAGTTCACAATTCAGTGGCTTATTAAGGCCATTCACAAAGTTATGTAAATCTCACCTGCACCCATTTCCAGGACTTTTTAATCACCAGAAGCAGGAATTCTGTAACCATTAAACTACTCCCCATTCCCCCTTCCAATCACTTTTTTTTTTTTTTTTTAACTGGAAAGGACTTTGGAAGCTTGTATTTCAATAGCCTAATTTTATAGGGGAGGAAGACTGATTTTCCAGTTCAGAATACCTGCCACAGTAGCGTGCTGTAAAACAGAATTAGACATGAAAGGAATGCTATTAGCTACATGCTATTGTCAGAGGCATGTGAACCAGAGCAACTCCATCTTAAATAGGAGCTGGGTAAAATGAGGCTGAGACCTACTGGGCTGTATTCCCAGATGGTCAAGGCATTCTAAGTCACAGGATGTGACAGGAGGTCGGCACAAGATACAGGCCATAAAGACGTTGCTGATAAAACAGGTTGCAGTAAAGAAGCCAGCTAAAACCCACCAAAACCAAGATGGTGGTGAGAGTGACCTCTGGTTGTCCTCGCTGCTACACTCCCACTAGCGCTATGACAGTTTACAAATACCATGGCACATCAGAAAGTTACCTTATATGGTCTAGAAAGGGGAGGCATGAATAATCCTCAGTAGCCATTCTTTTACTCCTTCCTTTCTTAATAAACTTGCTTTCACTTTACTCTGTGGACTCATCCTGAATTCTTTCTTGCGAAAGATCCAAGAACACTCTCTTGGGGTCTGGATCAGGACCCCTTTCCTGTAACACTATTAATTACTCTCAATAGTCATTCAAGAAGGAAGTGTTGAACTTCCCAGCCTATTGAAGGCAGGAGTGAGGATGTTTAGTAACATCCCTGGCCTCTATCACCTTAATTCCAGTAGCACTCCCTAACTCTAGTTGTGACAACCAAACTTGTCTTCCAGATGTCCCCTGGGGGGCACAATTGGCCGTGGTTGAGAACCAGTGAGTTAGAAGGATGCTTTCTTCAAAGGCTGAAGAACTCAACTCAGATTGACTTAGGACCAAAAAGAAGACTTATTTAAGAGGACAAATCCGATTCTTACACCTGTAAAGCAGCAACATAACCACAATGGTGCATATTAACACCATCTGGGGAGTTTTACAAACTCCCTATGCTCAGACCACACTCCAGAACAGTTAAACCAGAATCTCTGAGGTTGGGATCTGGCATCAGTATTTTTTAAAGCTTCCCAGGTGATCCCAATGTGCAACCAAGGTTGAGAGCCACTGAACTAGTGTTTAGATTGGTACAAAAGTAATCGCGGTTTTTGCCATTACTTTAGAAAAAGAAAAAAAAAAGCCAAAAACCACGATTACTTTTGCACCAACCTAATACTTGCTATTCAAGTGTGGTGGTCCACGGTCCAGTAGTGTCAGCATTATCTGAAAGGTCATTAGAAATGTGGAGTCCCTAGCCCCACCCCAGACCCACCAAATCAGAATCTGCATTTTAAACAGATACCCAGGTGATTCAACTGCATATTAAAAGCTGAGAACTGCTGCTCTGGAATTCATTAAAAAAAAAAAAATAGTCTCGGAGTCATGCTAGTCTTTTCTTCCAGCTTTACAAAGCAAGTCAGATAGAAACCAAAAAAACCCTGCAAATGGTAATTCCAAAAGAGCTGCTTCTCAATTTCCTTCCTCTCAGCCCAGGAGGCCACACTTTTGGAGGCGGAAACACAGAGGGAGCAATGTGGCATGTTCACCATTGTGGACATTTGTCTGAAGTTGTGGTCCCCAAAAGGGGGACCGAAGCACTGCTGTGTACTCTGTGGGTGTTTAATATTTGTTGGCAGGCTCACCCACCCAGATGTGAGAACAAAGTGTGTTTCCTCACCATCGGGGGAAATTGATCCCCTAATCACTTCATATGATTTAAGTCTGCATGTCTCCAGGTTTTGGAAAGCAGTGAGGCTGAAGGAAGGCAAGGAGGGGAAGACTAGAACAGTAAGTGGTGAAGCAAGGGGTTACAGAGAGCACGGATGCACTGCTGTACTCAGGGCAGGGAAAAAAAAAAAAAAACAGAAGAAAAGTATGCCAATCACTGCATAATGAATTCTCTTTTGGCTGCCAAATAGGAGCCACAGAACAATGAACAATCTGAGCAGCTTCTGTTCCCACAATGCAGCCTTGTGAAAGTCCACAGGCAGAAAATTCTGCCTACCATGCACTGGGCATGTTTCTTGCTGGGCTCGGCTCTAGACCTGGGCAGCAAATTGTGTACCTAAGAGGCATTTCATTTCAGGACTAGGAAAATGAACATCTGAGCCTCCTGTCCAGCATAGCTCTTAGTGCTGACAGGGTTTCTTTTTCAGGAAATCACTTTCTCAAGGAAAAGCGAGTGTCCAAAACGATAGTGATTGTCCAGGTAGCTGAATATTAAAACGGTGTCAAGAATCTCCTTGCCAACTAAACCAGCACACAGGCACAGCTGGAGGATAATCATGCTGCCTTTGAGTGTTCAGTCATTATTTGTCTACTAACTCGACAAGTCATGTTGGTATTCTCCATAAATACGCTCTCACATGGATTAATGTAGCTCATGATACTTGTGGTTTTTGTCATTACTTTTAATGGTAAAAGCCACAATTACTTTTGCACCAACCTAACACAACCCACACAGCTGATTTCTGTGCATGCTTATATACCAAGTGGCCTACCAAAACTGTCCCCAAACTGGCATTTTGAGAAGTCCAAGAATACTCACTTCTTCAGACAAAATCTGTTGTTGTTTTTTTTAATAGATGAGGGTCTCACTATGTCACCCAGGCCGGATCAAACTCCTGGGCTCAAGCAATCCTCCTGTCTTGGCCTCCGAAAGCAGCTGAGACTACAGGCACGTGCCACTGCTACTGGCAAAATCTGGGGTCTTACTACTGTTTACCCAGTAAATAAAGGGTGGATTTTCATTTTAGTCCCTCCTCTGAAAAGCTCCTTGCAAATAACAAAATCTGTACCTATAATTTCAGCACTTTGGGAGGTCGAGGCAGGAGTACTGAGGTCAGGAGTTCGGGACCAGCCTGGGCAAGACCCTGTCTCTACAAAAATAAAAAAAACTTCACTGGGCATGGTGGTACATACCTATAGTCCCAGCTACTCAGTATCGCTTGAGCCCAGAAGCTTGAGGTTATAGTGAGCTATGACTGCATCATCGCACCCCATCCTGGGTGACATGAACAAGACTGTGACTCAAAAACAAATAAATAATAAAAATTTAAAAATCATTCTTAGCTTGTGAGCTGTTCAAAAACAGACAGTGGACCAGATTTTGTCCATGGGTCATGGTTTGCCAAACTCTGATCTAGATGACAGTTTTATGATCAGATTTGATCCCCAAATTTCATACCTGAATTAGCAATTGTGTTTACCATAACTTAATATCAAGTTAAAGATTTTCAGTACAAATATAGCATTTCTTAAACATGATCTCAGGGATCCCCAAGATCTCACATCTAGGAACTCCATCTTAAAAGCATATAACGAATTATCTTAGTTTCTCAAATGACTGGATTTTTCTCGTAGGTTAAATTGAGTTACCTACAAGCATGAGACAGTGTGGCAGCCACACTGAATCTACAAAAAAAACAACATTCTTCCTGTCGAATATTGGCTTCCGCCTTCTCTCAGACCAACACATTATTGGAGTTGAGACAATTTATATAATGAACAAGCTTAAACTTCATTTCTTTTTCCCTGCTTTGTATCTAAGAGTCAATCTAAATGAAAAAAAAAAAAAAAAAAAAAAAAAAAAAAAAAAAAAAAAAAAAAACGGTCAAATTTGACTGAATAGCCAAAGCAGCAGCCAAAATGGAGAAAGACATCAGGGACCACAAAATGCTGTGTGTCCTGCGTTACTGGTCCCTGGATAGCCCATGGTTTTTAATACCCCACAAATAAGGGCTCATACACCAAAAGTCACCTACTAGCTGCCATCTTTACTTTCACTCACAAACTAGAGGTCCCCAAGTAAGTGAAGGGAAGCCTTCCACAGATCTGGTTTATTTCATTCATTGAAGGTAACTGAACCTGGTGCAAGTATGCCTTTGCCATTAGGGTACTACGCAAGGAGAAGAGAATTTGCCTTCTGTGCAGAGATGTTGTAAATGGATGGAGGTCTCCCTCCTCTTCTCCCAAGGGGTCTTAAACATGCCTGGAGATTTAGAATAACAGGCTGAAACTCTGCAGGGCATTCCCTCCCTCCACATCCTCAGAGACCTCATGGGGAGAATTTGCTGGCGCCAGGCCTGGATCCTTCCCAGGATAAGCAAAGCTGATTCCAAGATGGAAACTCACTGTCACTTGGGAAAAGGCTGTCTCTCCAGGACATCTCAGGGAACAACACTCACTGTTTCCACATGCATAAGGAAGACAGAGAAGCAAAGCCCAGATACACTGATCCCCTCTAGGTGACCCCAAAACATTTCAGTCCACTGAGCCTTTAAACAAGCACACAGATTAAATGGATGTGCATCACAGCCACTGTATGAATGACACAGAACCCCTCCTCTTCAAACTAGACCCTCGCTCTTAGATCAAAGACTCCAAAAAAAGCTATGCAGTATTACTGTGGTAAATCTGGACATAATGCTATGAAATCTAGCTAATTAGACAAGCTAGACAATAGAAGATTATCAAGCAACCTTCACCATATTTCATCTCTCTTATGCGAATTTGTATAAGGCAGTTTTTCTCAGCCATGGATTTTAGGTACATTTCATTTATTATAGGGTTAGAAACGAATATTCCTATTTAGCATATTTGTCCTCTCAAAATAGTTGAGTCACAGTCTGAGGGATTTTATTGTATCTTGTTACAAATTAAATCATACCCTCATACACTCATTTGCTACCAACTATTTACAAGTGAAACAAAAATTCAAAAAACAACATAAGAAAGAATATAGGAGATCAAATGGTTAAAACAACATTAGGTTCTTTTCTAAATAGCAATTTGCTATGGAATCACTTTACATGTTACATCTTGCATCTGCAACAAAAGAATCTGCTGTTTTTAACTCATTTTAAGGATGAAACATAAATTTGCTAAAATGGAGAGGTTTATATAAGCAGAGAACCAAAGTGAGCCTCCCATACACTCCCCCTATCTCTTATCCTCTCTGACAACTGCTCAGCCCTAGGAGATATAAATGACAATAAGAAGTAAGTCACAGTCACTGTTATCCCTGAAACATTACAACATCATTTTGGTGAGAAGAAAAGCTCTTCATCCCTTGCCAAGTGAATATTTTCTTTTGAGGGTTTTTCTCATAATGAGAGAGATCTGAATTTGAGAGTATCTGCTGGGGCATCTCAGCTGATGCTCTGCTTTCTTTGTAGCTTCTAAATATATCCACATAATCACAACAGCCCGGAGGACCATAAGCTCCTTAGCATCTTTCTGCTATGATCCTATCCCCTAGTAAGGCACTGACAATGGCTACAGTAAAACCAGTAAATCTAATTTTTGCAGAACATAATAATGTCCTGGTACTTTTTTTTCATTTTTAGTTGTTTTAAGATTTCTAAGCTTATGTTGAAACATGCTGCTTCATTTCCCCAGAGGATAATAATATTCCTTTAGCAAAATTCTTAGGTCAAGCCCATGTGTATTTTGGAATAGACCAAAAGCTGGGGGTGGAGGGTTAAAAAACCCACAAAAAACAACATATTCTGGCGAAATAATTACATAGCCAGTTATTAACAAACCTTTCTGGAAAGTGACTAGTGTAAAACAGAATTTTCCTGACTATATACTAAGGACTGCTAGTTCCATGAGATGTTTACAGGTATTCAACAGTAAAGTATGTTTGAAAGGTGCCTCAATTAGTATCACTATCATAGAAAACAATAATGAATGTTAGAACATTAGCTGTAAAGCCACCATTTAAAAAATCTTGATGTTTTAGACACTTCTATGACCTCAAAATTCTCATTTCTTCCCAAGAAATATCTGTCAATATCTTGAGATCTAGGTGTCTGGTTCTTAGGGCAGAAACACTAGGGTATAATTAGCATTTTTGAAAATCTTAATAGGGTTTTAGAAAAATCTTAAACATGGGACTGGGCATGGTGGCTCACACCTGTAATGCCAGCACTTTAGGAGGCCCAGGTGGGAGGATCACTTGAGCCCGGGAGTTCAAAACCAGCCTGGGCAACACAGTGAGACTCTCTTGCTATAAAACCTTTTTTTAAAAAAAATTATCCAGGTGTGGTGGCATGTACCTGTAGTCCTAGTTACTTGGGAGGCTGAGGCAGGAGGCTCTCTTGAGCCCAGGAGGTCGAGGCTGCAATGAGCTGTGATCACGACATGACACTGCACTCCAGCCTGAGTGAGTGTAGTGTCATAATCGTAGCTCACTGCAGGCTTTTTTCTCCTTAAAAATAAAAGAAAAATCTTAAATATGCTGCTTATGAACAAAAATGTAAACAATATACAGCTAGAAGATAGACAGTCCACCATTTTAAGAATTAAGAGAAATGAGACCTCCATATGGCTAGAAAAATAACGGAAGGAACTACCATGACTCCTGTGAAAGTCTTTACCCCAAGTTAAAAGGTTACTGGTGTGAAATCTCCTGTACAGAGATAAAACACTGAGTCAGCTGTTCAGAAAACACATTTGCCTAGATATTAACCTGCATGCTTATAAAAGCTACTTTTTAATAAAAGAATTAAAATGTTCCTAAGTAATATTAGGCAGAACCATATGAAATTGCTAATTTTATAGGTAAAACATGGCCCCATATTGACAATTTCTCTCCCTTTTTTATTTTTTGAGAAGGAGTCTTGCTCTGTTGCCCAGGGTGGAGTGCAGTGGTGTGATCTCGGCTCACTCCAACCTCTGTCTCCCGGGTTCAAGTGACTTTCCTGCCTCAGCCTCCCTAGTAGCTGAGGCTACAAACGTGAGCCACCACATCCCACTAATTTTTGTATTTTTAGTAGAGACAGGGTTTCACCATGTTGGCCAGGCTGGTCTTGAACTCTCGACCTCAGGTGATCTGCCTGCCTCAGCCTTCCAAAGTGTTGGGATTACACTGCACCTGGTCGTATTAACAATTTCATATGTTTTTTTTTTCTAACATAGGTATTACATAGAGATAGAAGACAGGGTAACCTAGAGTTTTAAAAATTAAATAAGATAAATTGTGATGTTTCAGCTCATTAACTTGATTTTACCCCTGGAAACACAAATAAAGAACATTTATTCCAGATGATTGAGTCAACTGCTCAGCAGACATGTTTTCATTTGTAGGAAAAGTCTGGATTCGCTTGTCTTAAGTATGAACAATACACAGGCTCGACACAGCTGGGCTTGGTCTATACAGTCCCACTGGCCTTGAGATTTGTTAGAGTTGTATATTTTAGATGCTTTTCTTCTTCAGAGTCAACACATTTTTAAACCACTTTAATTGACCCAACACATCTTTTTTCCGTTGTAATCAGTATCATCCAGGTGACATTTACTTACTGTCATAATATCTTCCAAGACAGACTGTGGTTAAACTCACAAATACCTCTCAGGAGCAAACTGCATCTTAATAAATTTCATTTAACCTAAGAGTAAAATTACACTTGACAGAAAAAAAAAAAAAAAAAGCTCTCAGACAACCTATTCTCAGAGGAGCTACTTTTATCTCTTGCTACTGTTTTAAATTATTCATATACAAACTGACTATATTAACACATTAAATAATCCGGATGCTGCCCCATGTACATCCCATGAAACAGGAGTGGTTTGTTAATAAACATACCTAGATCTACACATTAATCTGTTACTCTCTGGAGGGGAAAATCTTCCACAGTGAATTCTTGATTATTTCTGTTGTTTAAAAGAATCTTCAGTCTGTGGATCATAATATTGCACTACTTTCCTACTCAGCTGCAAGTCATATTCAGAAGTCCAAAGGAATGTCCCAAGTTTGTTCCAGGAATGTCCAGATGGGCTCACTCAAATACCACTCCAATAAACAGTGCTGACCAGGCATACACAGCCTGGTCAGTCTACCCCGTTCCTGCCCAATAAGGGGCAGGCATTCCCATACTTCAATCAGCAGGGTCTCCTTTGGTACCTGTAAAGTTCCTCTGACAGCTCATGACTCCAAAAGTGTTTTCCTTTTTATCTGCTTAACTGCATTTCTTTATATTACAATTAACTACTTCCCCATTTTAAATCGATTAGAGTTATCTATCAATATCAATTGCAGAGCTTGACCACTACAAACTATTTGGGACTATCACACTGAATTGAATATCACTCTGGCCAAGGAGAGAGGGTATTTGTCTGTGCTGCTTTACTGGGAATAAATGTGTGATTTCCTTTAGGCAAGGGTTTCCAACCTCAGCACAATGGATATTCTGGGCCAGATAATTCCTTATGATGGGGGCTGTCCTGTGCATTGTAGACTATTTAGCAGCATACCTGGTCTTCACCCACTAGATGCCAGTAGCACCCTCTAGTTAAAATGACCAAAAATGTCTCCAAGACATTGCCAAATGTCCCCAGGGAAAGAAATCGCTTCTGAGTGAGAAGCACTGCTTTCAGCTTTCTGAAATTCTTAAAACAGTTTTGAGGGCTAGTTTTAATTGCTGCTGTGTATTCTCAGGCTACTGCTGCTCAAAGTATAGTTCTGGGAACAAGCAGCAGTTGTATTACCTGGGAGTTTGTCAGAAATGCAGAATCCCATGCTCGCTTGAATCACAATCTGCATTTTAACAAGATTCATGGGTGATGCCAATGCACATTAGAGTATGCGGAGCACTAATCACCTTGGTTGGAATCTATAATTTAGTATCTTAGAAAGATGATGATTAGGAACGAAAGGTGCCAACTATGGGCTGACAAGCCTGAATCATGTGTCATTCAACCATTGATTTCTTTCCATTTATGTTTGGCTTGATGTGTGCTTTTTATTTCTAAATATAGAGAAACTGGAAGAAGGCAAATCAGGTGCTCCCTCTGAGGCCTCACTTTCTCACAGATCTTAGCTCTATGTGAGTCACCTGGCCATGTCATCTTGTCAGGCTCATCATTAGATACTAGGAATCACAGCCTAGACAAGGGGATTGTCTTCTACAAACTCAGGTATATTCTTCTAAGGTAGCATGATACTAATTTTAAAAGCAGATCTACAGATTAAAAATAACTGAAGATACGGAATATCCTTTTTCGACATGGGCAAGATCACCCCAATAGGATGAAAATGGCTTCTTGAGGGGCAAAAACAATTTTACTCTTAATGCATATAAAGCACAAATATACACACAGCATAGACAGATATGCAGTGTATCTGGGGTGTTAATATTGAATAGGGGCTGGGGAGGCCAAGGTGGGCAGGTCACTTTAGGTCAGGAGTTCGAGATCAGCCTGACTAACATGATGAAACCCTGTCTCGACTAAAAATACAAAAATCAGCCATGCATGGTGGTAGATGCCTGTAATCCCAGCTACTCGGGAGGCTGAGGCAGGAGAATCACTTGAACCTGAGAGGTGGAGGTTGCAGTGAACCAAGATCGTGCCACTCTACTCCAGCCTGGGTGACAGAGTAAAAAAAGATTGCATAGGGAGGCAACTAGGAAAAAAAAATGCTTAAAAAGTCTCCTGGGTTGCAGGGCGATAATGAATTAAAATGTTGAGAAAAATGGATACAAAAATGTAGCCTGGGCAAATGGACGGATTGCCAGTAACAACCCACAAGAACCTACTTGTAGTCTATTTGTGTCAGAAGACGGAAACATGCAAGTATGGAATGGGAAAGACGATGAACACCAAGGACCAAGAATAGTCTGCGGCCCATGTTGCTGTGATCGTACCTCCAGATGGGATGCTCCTCAGTGGTGATTCCCAGCCCAGTGACTTAGGAGCTGTAGGGACATCGAGCAACTTTCAGTCTCTCCATGCCCAAATTCCCTACTGCCTGAGCAGGTTGACATTAGGATGAAATGCAGTCATTAATGGAAGGCATCCAACACAATATGGCATAAAGTTAGTTTTCATGAAATGTTAGCTCTTTTCCCATTAACCATCCTCTCCAGTTGTAAGATTTTTAAATGTCATTAACTTTGTTCCTGGAGCAAATCCATTCCTCCTTGTGTGGATTCTGAATATATCCTAAGTAGAACTTTATTATATGATAAAGTATTTGTAAATAGGTGAGACTCTCTTATCTCATCCTGAAAATAACTCATTTAATAGAGTGAAGTTAGATGGAAGGTTTAGTGCAAAAGCTACACACAGTCACTTGTTCTGTAATGCCTTATAGGTGGTCCTAAAGAATCATCACCCTTTGTAAAATGCACAATAAAAAACACAGGGCTCATGGGAAAAATGAGATTAGGAATACGCTAAAAAATTTCATCAGTGACATTCACAAAAGAGTAGAACCTAATAAAAATGGTAGCACAATTTTACACACATTAAATTGATAAGAAATACATAAACACAACAATAAATGTATCACTTCACCTAGAAAAAGGCCTGAAGTTGGCTGTGGGGTGGGTATTGGAAGGTCCGCAGTTGGTGAGTTACTGGGAAAGACTGGAAGGAGGGTTACCTGAAATTGCAGGGAAGGTCATAACACCCAAGTGTAAACAGGTATGTTAACACATGGGGTAAGCTGAGGTAGCTGTAGACATATGAGGTTGTGCACGTGTGTGTTTCGCATATTCTGATGTCATGTAGTTCAGGTGGGTGCAGTTTTCTGCATTCACCTAATGTCTCACCAAGAAAAAATGGCATTAAGCAAATGCAAGATTCTGATTATGAACATACTGTTCATGGTTTCAAAGCAAGCATTGCAGGAGAACTGTCTGCCTGCTATATTGCAAAGCTGCTTAACTTTTAAATCTTAGTCTCTAAAAAAAAAAAATGGGGGAGGGATCTGTTTTCTAAAAGATGTTTTAATTCAAAATCATACCCATCAACTATAGTCTGAAGTCTGCAAACGGAACTCTGTAGCCCATTTTTCTCTGACACTGCTTCCAACTAGTAACATTTCACACCATTCCTGAGTCTCCGTAGAGTTCAAGTATTTACAAAAGTCATACAATGTGCTGAACACAGGAGGCAGCTGCAAATATGGTTCTGGACTTGCAGAGAGGAGGCTATATGCAAACCCCTGTATGATTTGCAATGTCCCTTTGCCTCTCAGAGCCTCATTTATCCAAATCTCTAAAATAAAATTGTTTTGAGGATCAGATAGCATATCTTGAAATTACTTGGGCCAGTGCTTGAAAAATATTAGTTGAATGTAAATCTGAACATAGACTGACTCATAATCATGAAGAAAGCTTAATGCTTCTTCTAAGAGGTAAGAAGCACTGGATTGGAAACACCTATCACTGCCTCAACATAAAATGGTCAAGTGGTCATTGAGTTATAAAAATGCAGAGAAAATAGAAAATAAGCATCCCAAACACTAAGGCGGTTACAGACACAGGAAGATGTGAGGGAAAGCAGCCGCTTCTCCAAATTCAGAGAGAATTTCATTTCCTTCCTCAAGGTTTCATTGGCTCTCATCTCCCTGGTTTCTTGTGTTACCATCTGGAATGCTCCACTTCCTTGTTTAAAAAAAAAAAAAAGACTCAAACTTCCAAGTCTATAAAAATTATTCTTGCTCAATCCACTCCTCCTGTCGTGGTATCTGAAGGAGCTTCAGAGTCATGTGACTTGGTTTCACTCTCCCCCTAATTCTGCCAGGGACAAGGACCAGTTGTTCCTGAAGTCCAGCCAGCCAGACAAGGTCACACAAAAATATGTGCTTCCTTGTACTGGGGACTCTGGGTTCAAATCTGCTACTGGAGTAGAGAATCTGCACTTGTACCTGAAGGATGCATACTGTAAGAACCTGGCTGTGAACTTGGTGAAACTGAGCATGGGGCCCCTTCAGTAAATTCTCCTACTAATTCCTACTCAATCTAGGACTACAATTTGGACCTCCAGGGAGTTTTTCCAACCAGGAAAGAGATGCTCTGAAGTCCTAAGTCTAGGTGCTGATTTTATTTATCATTGCAAATTAATTAAATGACCTTTAATATTGTTTTATTTTTTTTAAAAAAAAGAATTCCTAAGCATCACATAGAAGCAAAAAGTGACAACACAAAATTACACTAGAACTATACACTTGTAGCATCAAGACTTGGCATTTGTTGGTCTAAGTTCATAATTCCTACATGATCATTAGGTTTTTAGTGGAAGCAGAATACTAGTTGACGATGGAACAGGGGTATAAGTGTATGGTTTTCCTGGCAGACTCAGTCCACCATCTCTGAATTTGAATCTTCTTTAATAAAAATCTTTACTATAGAAATACAAATAAGATCCCATTTAATGAGGTCTTTACTCCTTTCTGACAATGGGTACCTTCAAAAGCAATTGGGAAGTACTCCAGGCCTTAAATACATGAATGTTTACCCTCACTCAATTTGTTATTAAAGGCAATTCCGTAAGTGTGGATTGGATTTTTTTTTTTTTTTTGAGACGGAGTTTCACTCTTGTTACCCAGGCCGGAGTGCAGTGGCACGACCTCGGCTCACCGCAACCTCCGCCTCCAGGGTTCAGGCAATTCTCCTGCCTCAGCATCCCGAGTAGCTGGGATTACGGGCACGCGCCACCATGCCCAGCTAATGTTTTGTATTTTTAGTAGAGACGGGGTTTCACCATGTTGACCAGGATAGTCTTGATCTCTTGACCTCGTGATCCACCCGCCTCGGCCTCCCAAAGTGCTGGGATTACAGGCTTGAACCACCGCGCCCAGCGGATTTTTTTTTTTTTTTAGCGTTTATGCTGATTATCTCATTTGACCATTTCAGCCCTCTGAGTTAGACATAGCATGTTCCCCTCATTGCATTAATGAAAATGGCTTGCTCATAAAACGCTTTCCCTCAACATTGCCTCATTTATTCTTCAGGGAGGGTATTACTTTATTGCCAACGAAGTTACTTAAGCACAGAGAGTTTAAGTGGCTTGAGAAGGTCACGAGGCCCAGGCTTCTGCCCGTCAGTGCAGCACTGTTCTATTCTGCCAGAACAGCTACCACCTGAAGGAGCTGCCCAAGAGCCAGCTGAAAATCCATAAGGAAACCAGGAGAAGAACCACAGGCTTCTGTCTCCCCCTCAGTCAGGGCTCATGACTCACATTCACAACCAAACTTCAATCCAGTCACAGAGAAGCCTGTCTCTATTCCCACCACCTTGGCAATTCCAATGACAGTTACTCGTGCCAACCAAAGCACATGACCTGCAGTACCACAGCCAACAACAGGAGGCCCACCTGACCCAGTCTCATAGAGAAGTTACTAAGGATGAGACTCCATCAAGACGGCAGGAGGCAGAAGGGAAGGGTACCCAGTTGGATATTAATGAGTCTATCCGTAGATTGATTCCACCAAGTGATCCTAGAACTATCCCAGGGCTCTCTGGGGCTGGACCCTGGGTCCTAGAAATGACCACAACCTGACATGGATGTCAGGATCGGAGCTTCACTTGAGAAGGACCTCATCAAGGGCTAGATGACTTGGACAGACACACTCCCATGCTTTGGCAAGGGGTCTTCTCCTGGTCCACCACTGCCAATTGTGACTCTGCAAGGTGAAAACTCCTTGACACCAGGCCTAGATATCTCCTTCCATTTGTCTCCTACCCAGGGTCTCAAGGCATCTCTGGGTTCATAGGGCCACCTTAGAATCTCGATTTATACCAGGCTAACCCCCAGCACCCATCGACCAGCCCAGGTAAATACTACCTCGCAGGTACTGAACACTTGCCATGCACCAGGCACTTTTCTTAGAGTCAGTATATTATTTACTCTTGACATCATCCTGCAAGATAAGTACAATCCCCAATTTACCAATGAGGAAATTGAGGCTCAGGGAGAATAAATATAGACACTTGCCCAAAGCACGTAGTTATCACAATAGACACATCAGCATTCTGCCCCTAAGTTCATGTTGATTATCATTTTGCCACACAGGCTCTTGGATCTTCTCCCAGAAGAGACTGTGCCCAGTCTCCGGGCAGTCAGGACAGCACAAGGTCATCATCACGAACACCATGATCCAGCATCAATGTGTTACTCTGTGCAGGAGAAGTGGCTCCTTCCCACAAGGAATCATAGATACATTGGATTCCAGAACTTACTCTCACTAGGGCCAAGACATAAGCTAAACAAACAGGACACCCCCATGAGATGGGCTGGGAGTGAATGCCTGTGTCTGGCACCCAGGGTGATAGAGCCAGAGGAACAAAGGATGAGATAGACTCATGCAGGGCTTTGAAGGCTGAGTGAAACATGATATGAGGAAACAGGGTGGTGGTGTCTCGGCAGAGACACCTCAGTGGCTGGGAGGAGAGGGATAGGATCATTTGAGGAAGGGGACATTCTCCTAAAGACGAAGACACCAGTAAGACAGGGCTTCTTAGAATCCCTGGGCAGTTGGCTGAACCCTTCAGATCCCCCTTTCAGAACAATATTCTTAAATGCACAAGAAAATAGATATAGCATTAGAAAGAAAACTAAATTGAAGTATGTTAAAACAAGTTTGAAATATATACAATACGTAACAAATATATGTAATCATTTAATTTTATATAAATGTAGAATACGTATGTTCTGTTAATACTAGTGTAGGTATAACATACACTTCCAAAGTAGTGATGCGTTTAATATTTTGAGATATGTGCACTAAGTGTAATGGGATAGGAAATTATCTGTGATTTCTATTAATGACCAATGTCACAGGTATTGCTAAGTGACTGGTTTGTTGCCTGTATTCATAAGAGAACAAATGCTGTTTCAGTTAGAGGTTAGTGACAATATAGATAATTTTTTTTTCCTATCCCAATCTGTCCTGAGTTCTATCCCCCAGAGTCCTGTTGGAGGTGTGTGGACTCATTCAGGAGCCCTCTCTCTAGATCAGGGATTAGCAAATTGTAGCACAAATCAAACTGTATTGGCATAGAGCTACATCCATTCCCTTCCGTATCATCTAGTGTCGCTTTTGCACAATGACAACACCGTTTAGTTGCAACAGATATTCACTATCTGGCTCTTTACAGACACAGTTTGCAGACCGCTGCGTTGGACAAACTCGGCGAGCTATTAAACCCCTGGGACCAGCTGGGGCTCAGGCCTGACACTCCCAGGGCATGGGTCCTGAAGAGTCCATGCAGATCCTTAAGATTTGACCAGGCGAGCAGTTTACACCTCAGCCATCCTCCAGGTCTCCTGAACTCTAAAACTTAAGGCTATACAAGAAATTTATTTCTGGGATCAATACAGAGTGAGGCCCAGAGCAGGCTTCCTCTAGTTCAGGCCCACATCGGCCTTCAAGAAAAATCAGGCCAGGTGCAGTGGCTCACACCTATAATCTCAGAACTTTGGGAGCCCAAGGCAGGAGAATTATTTGAGCCCAGGAGTTTGAGACCAGCCTGGGCAACATGGAGAGACCCCATCTTTACAATTAAAAAATTGGGGCCGGGCGCGGTGGCTCACGCCTGTAATCCCAGCACTTTGGGAGGCTGAGGCGGGTGGATCACAAGGTCAAGAGATCGAGACCATCCTGGTCAACATGGTGAAACCCCGTCTCTACTAAAAATACAAAAAATTAGCTGGGCATGGTGGCGCGTGCCTGTAGTCCCGGCTACTCAGGAGGCTGAGGCAGGAGAGTTGCCTGAACCCAGGAGGCAGAGGTTGCAGTGAGCCGATATCGCGCCATTGCACTCCAGCCTGGGCAACAAAAGTGAAACTCCGTCTCAAAAAAAATAAATAATAAAAAATAAAAAAATTGGTCAGGGATAGTGGTCCAGGCCTGTAGTCCCAGCTACTCAGGAGACTATGGTAGGAGGATTGTTTAAGCCCAGGAAGTTGAGGCTACAGCGAGCTGTGCCCCAGACTGGGCAACAAAGTGAGACCCTGTCTCAAAAAAAAAAAAAAAAGGGAAAATCAAATTATTTGATGCTCACAGATGTGCTATGGCCTGTAGCATACCAAATCATTCCATACTCAAATGTGGCTCTATGAAGAATCAATTTTAGTTCTTTACAGTTTCTTAAACTCAGTGGCTGACATGGAATATTTCCTATATCCAACGATAAAATTACCTTTCACAGTGGGCTACCTTGTGAAATGACAAACTCACCCATGGTGCTAAGAAATGCAATGATGTAAATATTGCACATACATAAGCCATCTGTACAACATGAAGAGGAGCGCCTCCAAGAATGAGTTTTCTAGTTCAGCCAGCCATTCTGCCTCTTCCATGTTGCCTGGGTAATTCTGATTTCTCAGACCAGTAATACATGTAATTTGCTATCATAAGAGTTTCCCACAAGATGGATCTACTGCTGCCTGCCTTCCCAGTTTTCCCAGACTTGTACATGTCCTTGTTATTCTACTGCCATAAGCTTAAAAACCCCTATTTGATCTTGGATGTGAGAAGATTTCGTGTGAGCCAGTTATATCCTCCATTCATGAAACAATGGGATTAAAGAAAAAAAAAAAACCCTCTGAATCCATCCTGATGCTGAATATGAAACAATAGTTCCGCATTGTAAAGAGAGGCAAGGGCTGCGTGGATTCAAGAGTCACTGGTCTCTTAAATCAATTTCATTTATGCATTAATCCACCGGCTTCATACATAGACCTCATTTCATTTCTCCCCAAATAAAGAACATCTCAAAACCTTCAAAAACTTTAGAGAGATCAAATGTAAAGTGAAGACTTCTTCTTTTGAGAATCTGAACAGCTGCTGTGGCCGAATTGTTTTTCTTCACCCCCTTTCACTGGGTTTTCCCTCCAGCAGCTGCTTTTGTTTTTTGTTCATGCACCTCCTCCCACTTCCCCTCCCCTAACCAGTTACAAAGTTGGGGGCTAGGGAGTATGCTGAAATACAAAGCAGTGCTTGTTACAAATTTGAGTAAGTCTGGGCTAATAGCCAAATTTAATTCTAAAGACCCATTTTGGAGGCTCAGCACTAAAATGGAATCCAGTATAGGTCTGGCTGTTTCTAGGACACCATGTCCCTGTTGCCGGGAGGGGGTGAGGAGGGTAGCTGAATGTGACTCTATTGGCCACTAAGTATTGAAGATTTGATACATATTTAAAAAAAAAAAAAACACACACACACACACATTTACCATAGAGCTAGGCTATAAAAAGATTATCAGTTTGAAATAATTTGGGATTAGATGAAATTTTAAACTCAATGGAGGTACTCTATATCACTCATGTTGCAACTCTTATCTTTCAAATCACAACCTAACAAGACCTTACCATTCTAGACATAGAGCAAATATAGAATTTTTATGGGTTTTAAAAGCAATGTCTAGCCTATATGATCTTCATATTTTAGGCTCAAAATCATTAGAAATATCTAGTACTTCAAAGAATTATTAAGAAAAATCATCCAAGTTCATAAACTCTTTTTAATGTCAGATATTCCCAAGCTTGACTCCAAAAGACAATTTTCATAAGCTAATCTCAATAGATTCCTCTTTTACTAGTAAATTATGTGGTAGTTATGGGGAAAAAATGCTCTTTTGTGTTCTCTGGTCATGTCCAGATTGATTCAGGAGTGATGGTCATAAAAGCAAGACCACTAACTTGAGAATGATCTCAGCTACACATAAATATGATGGAATAAATGTACAAAATGGTCTCTATGCTTTTTCTGCTTCTATGTCTTCTGGTAGTTCTACAGCACAATTGCAGATTAATTAGGGTGTAAAGCTAATTACTTATCCTTTTGTGCTCTGTCAACTCTTAAGCGACGACAAAAGCCCTATGGCGGATAATATCAAAGACAGCAACTGACATTAATTGGGCACTTCCCACATACTGACACAGTACCTAGCACATTCCCTACATCTTTTCATTTACTCTTTAATGACAACCCAAGAGATGGTTTTTGGTTGTAGAGACTGGCTTGGAAAAGGTAAATAATTTGCTAGTGAGGGGTAATACCAGGATTTAAACCCAGATTTGTCTGACTTTACAAATTACTCTTAACCATTTAAACTTACAGTTAGATTCGGCCAGGCATGTTGGCTCATACCTGTAATCCTAGCACTTTGGGAGGCCGAGGTGGGTGGATCACTTGAGGTCAGGATTTCTAGACCAGCCTGACCAACATGGTGAAATCCCATTTCTACTAAAAATAAAAAATTAGCCGAGCATGGTGGTGCATGCCTGTAATCCCAGCTACTCAGGGGGGCTGAGGCAGGAGAGTCACTTGAACCTGGGAAGCGGAGGTTGCAGTGAACTAAGATCACACCATTGCACTCCAGCCTGGGCAACAAGAGTGAAACTCTATCTCAAAAAACAAAAAAAACAAACAAAAAAAACCTTACAGTTAGATTCAAATCCAGGTTTGTTTAATGTTAAAATGGACTAGTAAATATTATGTTTCATTTTTTAAATTGGCAGAATAAAATACTTCAAATAACACCCACTAAATGTACTTTTTTTCTAGCAGACTGTCTTGAGTCTTGATTTATAGCCTATTTGCTTCTACTTTACACACAATTACAACAGATTGATTCTCTGCTTTATCAATTGCTATTGGTGGCAGAACTCTGAAAATAAGGAGAAGTCATCACTGAGAGCACAAATCAGATTAAAAAGAGAAAATTATGGAAATTACATATAAAAAGTCAAAAGCACAGCTATTTGAAACCACTGAATGTGTGGGCATAATTCCTCCCATCTCACTCTTATATTGTGATATGGCACATGAGTTGTATCTATTATCAAAGATACTTATAAAAATAGATTAAAACTTGGGGAGGCAACGCATGTGTGGGGGCAGTGGGTATATAGGAAATCTCTGTATCTTGCTTTTAATTTTGCTGTGAATCTGAAACCATTCTGAAAAAAATTATAAGTTAAAAAAAACGATCAAAGCCTGCGGGCACCCCCCTTAACCAAATGATCAGGATTAATATCACCAGCAATGAGATAATTTTGGCATTATGTGTCCCCTGATATGACACACTGCAAAGGGTACAATATCCCATCTGTGGCATTTTTGCACCAAATGTACAACCTTCGTGTAGTCATGAAAAAATGTCAGACAAATCCAAATTGAGGGACACAATACAAAATACCTGACTGGTACTCTGCAAGAGTCAAAGTCGAAAGACAAGGAAAAAGTTAGGAACCCATCACAAGTTGGAGGAAACTAAAAAGATAGGACAACTCAATGCCATGTGCGATCCTGAACTGGATCCTGCCACAGTAAAGGGGAAAACTGGGGATGTTCAAGCAAATGCTGTAGTTACTAGCATTGTATCAGTGTCAATTTGCTAGTTTTGATAGTTATACTATGGTTATATAAGTTAAGGTTAGGGGAAGCTTGGTGAATGGTTTAACAGAAACTTTCTACTATTTTGACAACTTATCTCTATCCAAAATTATTTCAAAATAAAGAAATTTTAAATGGATCAAATTGTGTTCAGCATACATATAGAGATGCATATCTTAGAAACATCTGGCTCAGAAATATTTCACACAAAAACATTTTTGCTCTTCATGAGAGGGGTAAACTTTAGATTTACTGAGCACAAAGCTAGCACACAAATATTTGTTGGAAAATGAACAAATATTTTATTGCCACTTAACAAAGCAAGTACTACCTTGGCAATAATATTTTGAACCTTTAGAGCAGTTTCAGATTTATAGAATTATTGTACAGATGGTACAGAGGATTCCCACATACCTCACACCCAGTCTGCCCTATTGTTCATCTCTCTCTCTCTTTTTTTTTTGGAGACAAAGTCTCACTCTGTTTCCCAGGCTGGAGTGCAGTGGTATGATCTTGACTCATAAAACCTCCACCTCCCAGGTTCAAGTGATTCTTGTGCCTCTGCCTCCTGAGTAGCTGGGATTACAGGGGTGCACCACCACACCCAGCTAATTTTTGTATTTTTAGTAGAGAGAGAGCTCACCATGTTGGCAAGGCTGATCTCGAACTCCTATTCTCAAGAAATCCACCTGCCCTCCTAGGCCTCCCAAAGTGCTGGGATTACAGGTGCGTGCCACCGTGCTCAGCCCTATTGTTAATATCTTACATTAGTATGGTATATTTGAACAACAAAGATACTCCATGCCAGATACTTCAATTTATGTCATGGCTGATGCCATAGGCTCTTTGGGCAGGCTTATTACAAGGATGATGATGAAGATCAACATAATGCATGCTAATCATCACTTTTTAATAATCATGGTACTGACTATAAGCCAGGCATTAGAGTTGCAGTTTTCATAAATCATCTTATTTAATTATCACAATAATGAAATTAAGTGGGTGCCTTTGTTTATTCCCACTAAATAGAAGAGGAGGCCAAAGCTCAGGGAGGTTAAGGAGCATGCTCCAGATCCCCCAGAAGGAAACAGTAAAGGCAGATTCAAACACAGGACTGGTTTCTAAGTACACACTCAACCACTGCAGCTGTCAGTCAACCAAAACCTCCGTGTGGCTGTTGAACCAACCTTCCCATATCCTATACCTACCTGTTCAGTTGGTTTTATTTAAAGTAACTAAAAGGTTTGCCTTACCCTTAGATTCACTCAACTTTCCCTCCAACCCGTCAACAAGGCCTTTGGCACCTGTAAACTAACGGCTAGTCTCCCCTTCCAGGTGAACCACGTTAACCACAGGTCTGATCAGTATGTTTTGCAGTGATTCGTATTACTGATTTAAATGTGGAACTGGAGAAGACCTGGAGAAAAGCCACCAGCTATCTCTACCCTGGAGGGTGATGTGGCTCCCTTAACCAGCATATGTTTGGGCCATACTTCAAAAAGTATCCTTTCCATATCACTCAGTGCAGGCCAGCCTAGCACTTCTCAACCATGGCTGCACATCAGAATCATCTGGAAAGCTTTTAAAAATCCCCAAGTGGCTCACGCCTGTAATCCCAACACTTTGGGAGGCCGAGGCGGGTGAATCACCTGAGGTCTGGAGTTCCAGACCAGCCTGGCCAAGAGGGTGAAACCCCATCTCTACTAAAAATACAAAAATTAGCCAGGCATGGTGGCAGGTGCCTGTAATCCCAGCTACTCGGGAGACTGAGGCAGGGAATCGCTTGGACCCAGGAGGCAGGGGATGCAGTGAGCCAAGATCGCCACACTGCACTCCAGCCTGGGCGACAGAGTGAGACTCCAACTCAAAAAAAAAAAAAAAAATCCCCAAGCCCAGGCAGCACCCTGGACAATTACAACAGAACCTCTGTGAGTGGGACCAGGCATCAGCATTTTTAAAGCTTTCTAGGTGACTCCACTGTACAGTCAGAGTAAGAGCTACTAGGCTAGTGCACATTTCCCCTTATGCAGAAAGAAGTCCAAAAGGAAGACTGTTGATGACTATGTCAAATACAGGGTGGACTCTGTGTACTGTATCTTGGCATTAGCCTCATCAAGTTAAGCCACCCCACTGAAAACAGATGTGAGCCACCTGTGCGGTATGACAAACCCTTTCCAAGCAAGATACTGGCCCTTGTGATTTACTTCGTCTTACAACCTAAGGAATTGGAGAGGTAGGAACACAAATAACAGTGAAGGAGAGTCTCCTCTTCTGCTCTAGAATTTCTCAACATTGATGTCAAGCTTGTTAATTTCTTTGGGGAAGAACTAATTATACAGGTGAATTAAAGAACAAACGTTGAGTATGCCATTCTAAAGTGTAAGTAATTTACTTTCTAAAGGGGCTTAATTTATGCAGGACAACTAAGCATTAAGAAGTTACCATGTGGCACATTTGCATTCCTGTATAACATGTTACAAGGAGGTTCAAAGACACAGAAAGTAACAGCAAACTGAAAACAGCATATGTAACAAAAGCTTTTCATAGTGCCTTATACTCTTCAATAGATGAAATACATAGTAGTTAAAACACTGAATATCTTCCATGGGCCAGGAATTGTTCTATGTACTTTGTATGTATGAAACTATTTAACACTCAATCATGCAAAGGAGGTATTTTATTGCTCCAATTTTTCAGATTAGAAAATCAAGGCCTACAGACATTAATTTAGAACTGGTGTTTAAAATGCGGCAGTCTGACTCCAAAGTCCACTTTCTAAACCATAAAATGACACTGGTACAACCGAACTTCATGCTAGCATTGCAATATAAATATACAAAAGTATACAGAAGTAGTTACTGCAGTACTGATCTGTGCACCGAGGCCTAGAGTGGTTCAGAGATACGGTCACAGAACTTTTTTTTTTTTTTTTTTTTTTTTTTTTTGGGGCTTTGCTTTTGTGTCCCAGGCCGGGCTGGAGTGGAATGGCGCGGGCTCACTGCCACATC
>NW_022436957.1:9671631-9672914 GCF_009761245.1 Sapajus apella
TGATCCACCCGCCTCGGCCTCCCAAAGTGCTGGGATTACAGGCTTGAGCCACCGCGCCCGGCCCGGTCACAGAACTTTTAAGGCCCAAATTAGAAGAGCATCATCTCTTAACTTCCATCTCAAGCCTCCTTCTTGCTATACCAGGATTCTTTCTCAGGTGCCTGCAGACAAGTGTTGTCCAACGAGGAAATTTTGGCGATGATGAAAATCTACTGTATTTTGTTGTCCAATATAGTAGTCTCAAGCCACATGTCACCTGAAGATTTTAAATGTAGTTACTGTGGTTAAAGAACTGAGTTTAATTGTAACTAATTTCAATTTAAACCCTAGTGACCATCATATTGGAAAGATAGCTACAGAGACCATGAAAGGTCTATCATTTTTGGCCTTTACAATTACTTTTCAAACGAAATTCACTTCTGAAACTAGGCTCTGTTTCCACAATCATTTAGCTCATCAGTCTATCTCAAGCCCTCCTGAAATGAAAGAACACATCAAGAGGTTTACATAACACAAGCTTGAGCTCTGTGATCTTATTGGGTATTTGCCTGGCAAAGTAACCGCGGCACGCTCTGCTATAAGCCGGAATATGTGACTCACAAAATGGAGCTAAGTCAATAAAAATATTTCCCAAAGACAAACCGTTACACATTTCCCTTCACATTGAGGACATAGTTAGCTACCAAAGTGTGGAAAACATTTCAAGGTAAGGCAAATGTGAACTCCACTCACCAATAACTAATCTCCAGGCTCACCTGAAATACTGCCATGAATTTGTGACATTTAAGATCATTACCACCAGAAGCCCTTCCCCAGACACCAATCACATAGGGCGTTCATTATTTTATTTTCATAGAACAGAAAACTGAGGCCAAGACAAAGGTGAACAAACTTACCAAATAATGGGCTTAATCTATAGTAAATCCAGTAATAACATCCGAAATATTAACTTCTATTTCTAAAATTCAATTCCAAAAGCACTGCTAAAGTAAGTACAATTTTTGTGTTGTTTCTCTATAGTTATATATATTTCACAGCTGCAAAATCTGTATAGTTCAGATAGCCAAGAGATGCAGAACCAATAAAAGATGTAATTGTTACTGTTTAAAGCAGTTAGTATACAAAATGCTTTAATAGCATTGAAAACCCAATTGCAGAAACTTGCTTTAACACCCCAAATCATCTGACCTCCTCCATTACTTTTGTTCCTTATGATTTTGATGTTATTACGAGGTTTGTGCCCAGAATAATTTGGTAAAAGACTAGGGAACAAGATACTTTTT
>NW_022436957.1:9673014-9673843 GCF_009761245.1 Sapajus apella
GTGCCACCATGCCCAGCTAATTTTTTTTGTATTTTTAGTAGAGACGGGGTTTCACCGTGTTGACCAGGATGGTCTCGATCTCTTGACCTCGTGATCCACCCGCCTCGGCCTCCCAAAGTGCTGGGATTACAGGCTTGAGCCACCGCGCCCGGCCCCACAAGATACTTTTGAAGCGATCCTTTTGGTAGGTACAACTGGAAAAAGGTCAGTATTTTTTCAAATTAAAAAAAAATTAATTAAAATGATAATCTAGAGAGCCAATAATGTGAAGGCAAAAGAGAGAACTGCTCAGGCAATGAAAGCAATAGTTGGCGTACTTAGCTTATGGAGGGCAGGAAATCCTACTTTCCCCCAGTGGAAGGATGGAGCATTGTAAGAAACTATCGCTTCATTTTACGAGTGCCACTAGGATAATCATCGCCTTCAGCACTTGATACAATCTTGGCCATTTAAAAATGACTCCCCATATGGTTACTATAAGAGGAAAATTACTAATTTCTAATTTGTTTATTTCCCTATCTTGGCCTGAAGAAAACCACTTAAAATCTGCAAAATCACTGAATCCATCTTATGTCAGTGTGAGGAAAATACAGCATATACTTTAGTTACCTTTTATTTAGATGAAAAGTATTAAATATATGTAATCAAAAGTTTGTGTAGCTGAGAGTCATATGCTTATAATTACAACATAGGAAGATGTTAGATATTACCTTGAATAAAAAGTTCAGGACAAAGCTGTTCTCGGGCCAGGCGCGGTGGCTCACGCCTATAATGCCAGCACGTTGGGAGGCTGAGGCGGGTGGATCACAAGGTCAAGAGATCGAGACCA
>NW_022436957.1:9673943-9677585 GCF_009761245.1 Sapajus apella
AAAAAAAAAAAAAAAAAAGTTCAGGACAATTATAGCACATTCCAGTTCTCCCATTTTTTTCTTTCTTTCTATCTATCTAATCTATCTATCTATCTATCTATCTATCTATCATCTATCTATCTATCTATCTATCTATCTATCTATCTATCTATCTATCTGAGACAGGATCTCACTTTGTTGCCCAGGCTGCAGTGCAGTGACATAACCTTGGCCCACTGCAGCCTCAACCTCCCAGGCTCAAGTGATCCTTCCACTTTAGCCTCCTGAGCAGCTGAGATCACAAGCATGCACCACCGCACCTAGCTAATTTTCATATTTTTTCGTAGAGCTGGGGTGTCACCATCTTGATCAGGCTGCTCAAACTCCTGTGCTCAAGCAGTGTGCCCACCTCAGCCTCCTAAAGTGCTGAGACTACAGGTGTGAGCCACTATGCCCAGCCTCTGTTCTTTTTAGATCACTATACTGTACCTGACCTTGAGGCAGGCTTAGGCCTCAGTGTTCAATGTAACTTCAAACTAGCATAATTTCATATTATGAAGTGCATCCTTCCTCAATTTATACTGGCCAAAACATGAATCAAAAGCAGAGGCTGAACCAACCTCAAATGCTAACCATAAACACTTGGGTATCTTCTTGTTCTGGCTTGTTCAGTCTTAATTTTGGTGCATTTCACAAAATAACAAAATTTATACTCAACATGCTTTCATACTCCCAACTATGTGAAAAACTCTCCCTTTTCTCCATCATTAATTTTTCAAGACAGGGTCTCACTCTATTGCCCAGGTTGGAGTGCAGTGGCATGAACACAGCTCCCCACAGCCTCAACCTCCCAGGTTCAAGCGATTCTCCCATCTCAAGGTCCCGAGTAGCTGGGACCACAGGCATGTGCCATCACGCCCGGTTAACTTTTTTATTTTTTATAGAGATGGGGTTTCACTATGTTGCCCAGGCTGGTCCCAAACTCTTGGGCTCAAGAGATCTGCCCACTTCAGCCTCCCAAACTGCTGAAATTACAGATGTGAACCACTGTACCCTGCCTCATCATGGATTTCTCAATAGTTATACCATAAGCTACATGGGCCTTTCAAAGTTTTACATTTGCAATGTTAATACGGAACATGAATTGTCAGTGTATCATTATTCTGAAAGAAAAATCAAATTATTTTAACATCTGAGATTTTAAAAAAATCTGAAGGTTTATGTGATAGGTTTTTAACCAGCTTTACTTCTTTTTTTAATACCTAAGTATGGCAGATGCTCCTCACTGTTTTCCAATATCTACCACCGCATGTTCTAAGATAATAATATTTTTAGCTGGCTTCCCAGCTAAAGATTACATTTTCCAGAGTCTTTTGAAGCTAGGTGTAATCCTATGACCAAGTTCTGGCCACTGGGAGTGAAAAGTGACGGATGCAATCAATGTCCACAGAATGGCCTTTAAAGAGAAGGGCCTGCCCTCTTTTTTCTTCCTCCTATTAGCAGGGATGTGAAGGTGATGGCAGGAACTGCAACAGCTGTCTTAGATCATGAAATGAAAGCCAAGTGTTGAGTATGATAGAATAAAACAGAGCCTAGGTCTCTGACCCCTTTGTGGAGGAGTGTCTCTGTGCCAGCTTGGACTTCCGCGTCAGAGGGATGGAAACTTCTGGCATGCTGAGTAACATTTTGGAGGGTTGTACTATAGTAAACAAATCTATATCCTAGCTAATAGAGTATAATGAAGTAATGAAATTACCTGTGTGTTTTGTAATTACAAAAGCATCCGTACAACAAACTGTTCTTTCAAGCCACCTGGCAGCCAAAGAGGCTCACACTGTTGTAAGTGCCTCCAGAGAGGATTAACAATTTATATTATTTTTACAGACTCCTAAAATGACAGACCTCTGGTGTGTCATCCACCTTACTCATCAGATCTGGCCCAAGTGATTGTGACTACTTTCCCCAGATCTAACCCACCAACAAAAGTGTGTAACAGCTGAGCACAGTGGCTCATGCCTATAATCCCAGCATTTTGGGAGGCCCAGACAGGAAAATCACTTGAGCCCAGGAGTTCAAGTTCAGCCTGGGCAACATACTGAGACCCCCATCTCTACCAAATATACAAAAATTGGCTGAGCATGGTGGTGTGCCCCTGTAGTTCCAGCTACTTGGGAGGCTGAAACAGGAGGATCACTTGAGCTCAGCATTTGAAACTGCAGGGAGCCGTGATTGCACCACTGCACTCCAGCCTGGGCTACAGAGCCAGATCCTATCCCAAAAAAATGTGAACGAAAAAGGTGTGCCTGTGCCATCACTGATACCATTTTAAAATGAGCAACAGGTTCCCCAATTCCCTCTCCTGTACTGGCTAAAGAAAATAGGTAGGAGAAATGGCATTCTCCATTCTCTCTCTTTCAGCAGAAGGTCCCCTTGTGGTTATGAGCACCAACACCCAACAAACCAAATCAACCATGCCTTTAAATGACACTGACTGCATCCTCTCCATCAGGAGGAGGTAAGAAACGCAACTGGGGCCAGAATTCTTGGGCTTAAATACTGGCCTTGCCACTCCCTCGCCATGTGACCTCAGTTACTGGTTGATTCAGGTGAAACAATTAGGACTTACACATCATAAGGACTCAGTAAATGTTTGTGTGTGTATATATATGCATCTTGTATATGTGCATATAATACGTATATATGTATACAATGGTTGTTATATACACACCACATACTTATACATGCATGTCTGCCTGCATGTTATAACACATCTGCCCATTTTATATATAATAGGTATGTATGTACACGTATATATGTATTATGTATATGTGTGTGTATATCCCTTCATTTCTTGACTGATACACACATCCTGATTTCTGTAAAAATCAAATTGATTCATAAAAACAGTGTCCTTTTGTCACAAATTCAAAACTCTCTCAAAGCTCATTCTCCTGCATTTGGAACATGTCTAATAATTAAGTGCATCTGCCACTTGAACATCCACTAAGAGGCTCTGAAAGGCTCAGCCAGATTTTCAGCTGGTCTATCCAACCTCAGGAGGTATAGAGCAGGAAGGGCGCCTGAGGCAGCAGTCTCTGGGCTTGCCTCGTGAGGCTAGAGCTCTAATTTATTTTCTCAGAGACCAAGGGAGGTTGTTTGACCCATCAAAAAAAGATGCCAACACAGAAATACATACACACTCTGCCAACGAAAGATTTCCATAAAGGCAGAGATGGATAAAAGAGAAGCTCACAGTAGAAGCAGTTCTCTTCCCACACTGTCCCCAAGTTTTTGGAATGGATACCTAAACAGAAAGAAAAAAACAAGACAGAATTGTCATTGCTCACATCTCTGAAGCAGGAGACTTTGGAGTCACCAACAGAGATACACAATGTAATTCAGGCTCAGATATATCTACATAAATTGTTATTCTCTGCTTATCTCAAATATGAGAGTGCTGGAAACCCCAGTCATCTGCAAAATAGTCACGTAAAAAAAGACACTGACTGGTTAAAGGCAGCCAGAAAGGCCAGCACCTTTCTCTTGAGGCAGAGCTACTCCGGGCTACTGGATGGAAAATAATGCAGCATGTCTGCACTGCTTAGGTTTGTTTGAAGAGAGAGAGAGAGAGAGAGAGAGAGAGAGAGAGAGAGAGAGAGAGAG
>NW_022436957.1:9677595-9686244 GCF_009761245.1 Sapajus apella
GAGAGAGAGAGAGAGAGAGAGAGAGAGAGAGAGAGAGAGAGAGAGAGTGTGTGTGTGTGTGTGTGTGTGTGTGTGTGTGTGTGTAAGGAGGCTCTATCTTAAAAAAATAAGGCAGCAGATTGGCTAAAATGGGACTTCCGTGACAGCAGACGGGAGATATAAATAGACTGAAACATTCAAGTCCAGTGTTATACATCCAAGTGAAATGCCAGTAGGCACATCTGCCTTATAACTGCTGTTAGCTTGAAACACCCCATATTACACCAAAGTACAATTCATCACTGTGCCCATGAATTATCAACAAACATGAGGCCAGATCGAGTGGCTCATGCCTGTAATCCCAGCACTTTGGGAGGCTCAGGCAAGCAGGCAGCTTGAGCTCAGGAGTTCAAGATCAGCCTGGGCAACATGGCAAAACCCTGTCTCTACAAGAAACACAAAAATTGGCCAGGCATGGTGGTGCACAACTGGGTTCCAGCTATTTGGAAGGCTGAGGAAGGAGAATCGCTTGAGCCCAGGAGGCCGAGGCTGCAATGAGTCGTAATCACTGCTACTGCACTCCAGCCTGGGCAACAGAGTGAGATCTTATCTCAAAAAGAAAAGAAAAGAAACATTCTGTTAAGGCTGTTTCACTCTTAATCTGGCAAAAACACACGTAAACTACTTTTTAAATATTCAAAATCTTAAATGATAGAAATCTAAAATATTTTTAGTGCACTGGAGCAATAACCTTCTGTTAGTTCTCCAAACAATTTATGTGATCAAGTCATTTGTTGAAATGCCAGTTAAATGAGGAGTGAGTCACGGGATGTGAGCAAATTATGAACAGAGGTTTTAACAGCAATCAAACTGTAGATATTTTTAAATCAAGTAAGCACAGCCAGCCATTTTAAGTACAAAGTTACCATGGGAACAATAACATATACCTTATCTCCTTGACCCTAAATATAATTTCTGTAGGTAATAAATTTACAGACATAATTAAATGAAGCATCATATATCTGAGACTAAAATATGTGAGACTAGAATATGTCAGCATTCAAACAAAGACTTAATTCATTTTCAAGCTCCTGTGATGGTGTTACCAGGCTTCTGAAGAAGGAAGTACCAAATAATGACAGCGTCTCATTATGGCATTATAGTTACTGATATCATTTACGGTTTATTCTGTGACACAACGCGTGGTTTTAATTAGTTTTATTGCCAACCACTTCCATTTTCCTAATTGCATTAAACTATCAATGGTAATTTGCTACATTCAGAAAATGCCCTTTCAAAAAGGTTACATTCCTGCTAACTGAATACATTTCAGTAGGATGTTCACTTGCAAAAGCAACAACATTTAGATATAACTAAAATCTGAAACTTGTTAATACAATCATTAAGATAGCCAGCTACTATGTAAAATAAGAGAGAAATGCATATGTTACGTATTCACATGTGGTAGAAATGTAGACCAGTATTAGGACTATTCTATCACCAGAAGAAAATGCATTTTTGAACACAATAAAAATTGCTATTGTTTTGCTTATAACCCTTATAATTTCTCTCCCCATCAGACTGTGGGCTCTTCCTTAAGGCCAAAGACTGCCTTATCTGTCACTGTGGCGCCTGCTGTTGCAATTGCATTTGACCAATGAACATGCACAATGAAAGCTGGGAAGCTGGCTAGGCAAGCAAGCTTGCCTCAAATCATGCCTTTGGTGGTATCAACAAAAGCAGCAGCATCACAGCAAATAACTACCTTAGCCATTCAGAGCTTGGGGTTCAGCTATGGCAGTCTTCTTTTTTCCCCGAGGCATCACTGTAGCTGACTATGACAATCACAAAAGAGTAAATCTTTTCTGTAGAATTTATACAGATATTTCTTCATGGGAATGAAAGCAGAAAAAACTCCCAATTACCTGGAAAAGATGATATATAGTTGTGCAAATTTTCCTTTCCTTCTCATTTACTGTATTAGCCCATTCTCGCACTGCTGTAAAAGAAATACCTGAGATTGGGTAATTTATTTAAAAAAAAAAAAAAAAGAAGACATATATGAGGACAACAAACATATGAAAAAATGCTCATCATCACTGATCATTAGAGAAATAAAAATCAAAACTACACTGAAACACCATCTCACGCCAGTTAGAATGGCGATCATTAAAAAATCTGGAGACAACAGATGCTGGAGAGGATGTGGAGAAATAGGAACACTTTTACACTGTTGGTGGGAGTGTAAATTAGTTCAACCATTGTGGAAGACAGTGTGGCGATTTCTCAAGGATCTAGAAATAGAAATTCCATTTGACCCAGCAATCCCATTACTGGGTATATATCCAAAGAACTATAAATCGTTCTACTATAAAGACACATGCACACATATGTTCACTGCAGCCCTGGGTACAAGAGCAAAGACCTGGAACCTACCCAAGTGTCCATCAATGATAGAATGGACAAGGAAAATGTGACACATATACACCATGGAATACTATGCAGCCATAAAAAATGACGAGTTCGTGTCCTTTGTAGGGACTTGGATGAATCTGGAAACCAACATTCTCAGCAAACTGACACAAGAACAGAAAGCCAAACACCATATGTTCTCACTCATAGGTGGGTGTTGAACAAGGAGGACATGTGGACTCAGGGAGAGGAGCATCACACACTGGGGGCAGTTGTGAGGGGGTAGGGGCGAGACAGTGGGGGTATAGGGGGGAGGGATAACATGGGGAGAAATGCCGGATACAGTATGCACCTAAAGTAAAATAAATAAATTTTTTTAAAAGTGGCACCAGAATGTAAGGTGAGACCAAATATCCTCTGTTGACATCTATTGAAACTGTCACACATAAGCAAGGATGCAATTAAATCTCATATTCGAATTTAAAAAAAAGAGGTTTAATTGGCTCATAGCTCTGCAGGCTGCGCAGGAAGCAGGATGCTGGCATCTGCATCGCTTCTAGGGAGGCCTCAGGAAACTTAAAATCATGGCAGAAGACAAAGGGGAAGCAGGTGCGTCACACAGCCAAAGCAACAGCAAGAGAGAGAGTGGGAGGGACCACACATTTTTAAAAGATCTGAGCTCATGAGAACTCACTATCAGGAGGACAGTACCAAGGCAGATGTTGCTAAACCATTCAATGACAAATCTGCTCCCACAATCCTTCCACCAGGCAGCATCTCCAAAGCTGGGGATTACATTTCAATATGAGATTTGGGCAAAGATACACATTCAAACTGTATCACTTACCCTCTTACTTCATTTCCTTACTTGGAGAAATCACCTAACCACACTTCAACTTTAGGGAAGGGTCAACTGAGGCCAAAGTTTTCATCAGAGATTTCAAATACTGTTATACCAGTAAGACAGATATCACAAAGAGGGATTACGCAAATGGCCTGGAGGTGGGGTGTGAGGTAGGAAGAAGAGAGTTTCCTGCTGGACAATATGTAGCTCTATGATTTTTGTTTCGTAGAACAAACATCTGCTTTCAAAATTCGAAAAACAACAACAACAACAAGCTGGGCATGGTGGCTCACGCTTGTAATCCCAGCACTTTGGGAGGCCAAGGCAGGCAGATCATCAGGTCAAGAGATCGAGATCATCCTGGCCAACATGGTGAAACCCCATCTCTACTGAAAAACACAGAAAAAATTAGCTGAGCGTGGTGGGACATGCCTGTAGTCCCAGCTACTTGGGAGGGTGAGGCACGAGAATCACTTAAACCAGGAGGTGGAGGTTGCAGTTAGATAATAGTGCGCCACCGTACTCCAGCCTGGTGACAGAGTGAGACTCTGTCTCAAACAAACAAACAAAAAAACAAAAAAAGAAAACAAACACCTGCTTTCAAATATAAAAATAATACTATAATAAACAGGGTTCTGATTTCTTGCTGTTTCATATTAGGATGAACTCAATTCTGGGAAACCAAGGTATGCATTTCTACATTCTTAATTTCACCCTCAAAGACCAACATTTATTTTAAATAATGTTCACGAATAACAGTTTTACATAAATAATGAAAAAATAAGACTTTGAAACAACGTGGAGTATGTGAGATTCTATTGGCTTTTTCTCACAAAGATGTTTAAAGTAAGATGCACCAACTGAAACTTCATACAGTAAGACAGAGATCCAGATATATTTAGGAATAAGTAAACTGTATAAACATAAGCACCTGCCATTTAATAATTATCTGGAAATGACATTGCTGCTGACTTCAATATATAGGTGAAAACTTTCTTGCAAATATCGACTACAATTTTATACACCGATATTTAGCTACTGAGAAGCATTTATTAAATATAAATGACAGATTGAACATAACCAGATAATTTCTCCCATGTTATCCTTAACAATTACCCAAACAGGAATACCACGCACCTTCAGAAAATAGAGCACACAGAAATCAATACTTACAGAGGAAAGAAACTGGGGAATGAGTCTCTGCTTCTCCAAAGGAGCTGCTGAAGGACAGCATCCTCTGGCTCTTATGTATTTCGGAGAGAAACCCCAGGTCTAGGGACAGTGAAACCTAAAGCCAGAGTCCTTTGAAGACTGGTTAGAATGAGATTATAGCTATATCCACAAAGTTTCAGAAGAAAAAGAGTCCAGGGGCAGTGGCTCACACCTACAATCCCAGCACTTTGGGAGGCCGAGGCCAGCTGATCACTTGAGGTCAGGAGCTCGAGACCAGCCTGGCCAACATGGTGAAACCCCATCTCTATTAAAAATACAAAACTAGTCAGGCGTGGTGGCACATACCTGTAATCCCCACTACTCAGGAGCTGAGGCAGGAGAATCACTTGAACTCAGGAGGTAAAGGCTGCAGTGAGCTGAGATCAGGTCATTGCACTCCAGCCTGGGTTACAGAGACTCCGTTTCAAAAAAAAAAAAAAAAAAAAAAGAAAAAGGAAAAGAAAAAAGAAAAATAGGCAGTTTACTTGTCCTACTTCAGTATCAGGCTGGAAATGGCCCTGGTTGGGATGGGGGGTGTATTTAGATCACTACCTTCTTCAGTTAGACAGAAGCACATGAAAATGCCTTATTTGCACACCACAAAAAGTCAAATATCTATTTCATACATCACAACCTAACATCTTCACCAAGGATTGGGAAAGCCAGGTAAACATGATACGTAAACCAGCCATTGTACTATTCATTAGCAGCTCTTAGAAGAAAATAAAAAGATTAAGCCTATTGCTTGAAATTAATGGGTAAATGAAAAACTCGGTTCACTTCAATATTTTATGCTGTCTTATTTTGTTACATGGATATTTGAGAGTTTGAGAGTCTTAAATAAAAACTTTCAAGTACAATTTTCCAAAGCTAATTATGATTCAGTTTTATATCATATATGCTATCATCATTTATGTTTCATTATTATCATAAAGAATGCCTTGTAAGAGTTTAATAAATATCAACTGACCTACACAAGTAGGCCCATGTCAGCACCAGTAATGAATGAAAACCAGGACTAGGTTTGTTTGCATCAGGGAAAGATCTGTACTGAAAGATGCCCTTCAGAAAGTACCTCCTGAACTGGGCAACTCCTATCTATACAGGGGTCTCTTTATTTGCTGTCTAGAATTTTTTGCTCTATTCCAGCCAAAATCCCAAACCTTCCTATGGGCTATATGTTTTAAAGGTTTGCAATGATCGTCTCACACTACTTAGGAGTGTAAGAGTGGGGCCTAGCCCACAGGGATTCTTGGCTTTGCCCAGGGAAGAATTCAAGGGCAAGCTAGAGGTAGAGGAAAACAGCTTTATTGAAGAGGAGAACTACAGCTCTGTGACTGCTCCTGTAGAGCAAGGCTACTCCATAGCCAAAGAGTAGCAGCTCAGAGCAGTTTTGCAATCACATTTATACCCACTTTTAATGATGTGGAGGTTAAAGTGCATTTTATGCAGAAATTTCTAGGGAAGGGGTAGCACCTTTTAGATCATCAGGTCATTGCCATGGAAAGGGGTTGTAACTCCCAGGTATTGCCATGGCAATGGTAAGCTGACATGGCATACTGGTAGGCATGTCTTACAGAAAGCTGCTGCCCTGTTTTGCCTCGTTCTCAATTTGGTCTGGTGTCTAAGCCCATCTCTGGAGTCGAGTCCCACTTCCTACCTCACTTCAAAGGCTCAGTCTGCCTTAGTGTTTGTCAACCTCAGCACTCTTGACACTGGGGGCCTGGTAACTCTTTGTTGATGAGAGGCTGTCCCGTGCATTATAGGATGTTTAGCAGCAACCGTGGCCTCCACCCACTAGATGCCAGGAGCACCTCCCCATCCCCTGATCTGTAACAACCAACAAGGTCTCCAGACATTGCCAACTGAGGAGGGCAGAATCTACCCTAGTTGAGAACCATCAGTCTAACTGACAAACCCTTCTTGAGGCAAAAAGAACCTCACTATTGCTTCTTTTTTTTTTTCATTTTATCTTATTTTTTTTTTTGAGACGGAGTTTCACTCTTGTTGCCCAGGCTGGAGTGCAATGGCACGATCTCGGCTCGCCGCAACCTCTGCCTCCTGGGTTCAGGCAATTCTCCTGCCTCAACCTCCTGAGTAGTTGGGATTACAGGCAGGCGCCACCATGCCCAGCTAATGTTTTGCATTTTTAGTAGAGACGGGGTTTCACCATGTTGACCAGGATGGTGTCGATCTCTTGACCTCATGACCCACCCACCTCGGCCTCCCAAAGTGCTGGGATTACAGGCTTGAGCCACCGCGCCCGGCAGTCACTATTCCTTCTTAAGGAATTTGAAGTCTCAATTTCTCCCCAGTCCCTGGCTTTCCAAACATCGCCTGTAGGCACATGAGGGAGAGACTGCCAGGCAGAAAGTCCAACGTCTGCAAGCCTCCAACCTGGTCTACCTTTCGAATCAACAGCCCACTCTACATCACAGCTACTTCATGCATGAGTTTTTTTTTTTTTTTTTCTTTTTAATGATATGTCACTTATCTTGTTGGGCTGAGGAAACTGCAATTCAATCACAGAGTAGAAATACCACCACTTCTACTCAAATTTTTAGCATAAAATAAGATAAAAAATAAAAAGAAACTTCACTTTCACATCCAAATTTAGAGTTTCTACATTGAGAGACCACCCCAAGAGAGAAACATTTGACAAAAGAAGTTAATTTTAAAAAGGGATTTTTATGCCTGAGGCCTTTCAGAATTACTCAAACCTAAGTGTACCTGGCGGGTAGTAGTGGCTCACACCTGTAATCCCAGCACTTTGGGAGGCCGAGGAGGGCAGATCACCTGACGTCAGGAGTTCAAGACCAGCCTGGCTAACATGGTGAAACCCCATTTCTACTAAAAATACAGAAAATCAGCCGGGTGTGGTGGCACACACCTGTAATCCCAGTTATTCAGGAGGCTGAGGCGGGAGAATCGCTTGAACCCAGGAGGCAGAGGTTGTAGTGAGCTGAGATCGCGCCATTGCACTCCAGCTTGGGTAACAAGAATGAAACTCTGTCTCAAAAAACAAACAAACAAACAAACAACCCACACCTAAGTGTACCTAAGTGTGCTGGCTGGTGGGGGATAGCACTGCCCAGGGACAGCAGGTGACATGTGGAAAATGTCCAGGGGTCCAGTTTGTTTGTAGCCATCAGTAGCAGCCAGGGAGTAACAGCAGCCAGGGAGTAACAGCAGCCAGGGAGTAACAGCACCCTGTGAAAAACTACATTTCCAAAGAGATGTTTTAGGAGAACCTACATTTGTGATTTCTGTTGCCCTTAAATAAATAAAAGTTTGAGGCCTTGTTGAGGAATAAGAATATTTCTGTGAAGTGATGGCTAATAGCCACACACATAATCTCATTTGACGGCCGAATAAACAGCTTTCCAGAATAAATCAAGCTCTTGCTACAGCCCAAGTGCTGGCCTCTTCTTCACAGGGTAAGCAGCTATGTAAAATATGCCAGGAGAAGTTTTCCATTAAACGTTTCAGGGATACTAGGTAATCTTGCATCGACCAAGAAAATTTCATTATCATGAATAACGTCTCCAAACATGGAAGTAACACTTGAACAGAAGAGCTCCAATTAAATGTTTCTTGGGTTATTTTAGCTGCATCGCTCTAACATATTAACAAAATCTAGCCTTTTTTCTCTTTCAACCAAGAATCTGCATCTTGAATGTAAACTTGGTCTCTGTAATGGTGCATGTCGGGTCATTTTTCTTGTAGAAGAAATCTGCATTTAACATATTGAGAATTTTTATTTTCTTATGTTATGATATGGTAAAGGTTGGTTTAAGTAAAAATATCTCATGTCGCTTTAGTTCACCCTCCAAGGCTCCTCCCAGGCATTACCTCCACCGAATGGCATTGTGGGTCCTCCACCTATGTTTTATCCATAACATTTTCCACATAGGATCATGACAGGTGTTACCTTGTTAACTATCCTCACCAAAGGCAGAGTGTCTTGAGGGCAGAAACTGCTACGTATCATCACTAGCCAATACTGGGTACAATTGCTACACAGTAGGCTCATCTACATATAGCCTTAATTCACCTGCATGGGACCAAATCACTCACTGGTTGTGAAAATCATGTCTTCATCATCCTTCTATCACAAATTTAGCACTCAGACTAATAAGTATTTGGTGAATGGATAAAATCAATCTTTTTTTTTTTTTTTTTTTTTTTTTTTTTTTTTTTTT
>NW_022436957.1:9686344-9807775 GCF_009761245.1 Sapajus apella
TTTTTTTTTTTTTTTTTTTTTTTTTTTTTTTTTTTGAGACAAGGTCTCACTCTGTCACCTAGGCTGGAGCACAGTGGCACAATCATAGCCACTGCAGCCTTGACCTACTAGGCTCAAGCAATCCTCTCACCTCCGCCTCCTGAGTAACTGGGACTACAGGTGCGTACCAGCAGCGAGGTTTTTTGTTTTTTTTAATTTAGTTTAATAGAGATGGGGTCTCACCATGTTTCCTAGGCTGGTCTCAAACTGCTAGGCTCAAGTGACCCTCCCACCTAAGCCTCTCAAAGTTCTGGGATTAGGAGTGAGTCACCATGCCCGGCCACAACCACCTTCAATGGAAGGATATTCTGCATATCTAACTCAAACTCTACTTCCTCTTTTCTTATATTCTGCATAAATATCTAAACAACAGGATCCCATCTCCAGGACTCCTATGCACTTTGATGAGGTCCCTTCTTCATTATATGGTAAACTGTATCACTGTTTGGAAGTTTTAACATTCAACATGTGGCTTCCAGGACTCATGGGCTCCCTGCTCTTGGAGAAAATATAAGGCGAGCAAAATTAATTTTGGTATGTTACCCACTAGCTTTGTATTTCATTGGCAAACAGATTTTCTTCTTGGAATAACAGAAGAACAGACTTGACTTCTCATTCTGCATCAATATGACAATGAAATCAATATATTTCATGAAAATACGACTAGTTGGAAAATATAGCACAAGTAAGCAGCTAAAATTCAGCTTAGAAACTGAGTTTTCCCTCAGTGGTGGTGGATTGTGTTCTCTTCCAGGAAGAGATGAAATTCTATTCAAAGGATGCATAAGTTCATGATGCATCTTATACATTTGCTACTCAGCAGGTTCTGGGACAGTCATGAAGCTACCACATACAGCTCTTATGACCAGGCTGGTATGTGATAACTCAAAATCCGCTTCCCTTCACAGTTTCTACGCTTCACAAATCTGAACAAGTTTGTCCATCCAGCTGGACTTTCAGAAGTCACAGGTCTATGGAAGGGAACCATGGCATTGCATGGAATTGGATTTAACCCTAATTGCTTTACTTGTTTTTATTTTTTAGAAACAGAGTGTCATTCTGTCACCGAGGCTGGAGTGCAGTGGCATGTTCATAGTTCACTGTAACTTCAGAGTCCTCAGCTCAAGCAATCCTCCCACCTCTGCTTCCCAAGTAGCTGGAACTACATGTGAGCACCACCACGTCTGGCTTTTTTTTTTTTTTCTATAGAGATGGGGTGTTGCTATGTTGCTCAAACTCCTGGCCCCAAGTGATCCTCCTGCCTTGGTCTCCCAAAGCACTGGGATTACCTTACATCTTACCTCTAAAAATAGCCACAAAAACTATGAGGGACCTTGAAATAAAATTTTTAAAGGTGTTCAAAAACATTATCGTAGGGTACAAAAGAAAATCTAAACATATGAAGAGATATACCATATACACAAATGAAAGATTTAATATAGTAAACACATTGACTGTCGTGAAATTATTCTACAGATTCACTGCAACCCCACTCAAAATCCTGACAGGGATGTTTGTGGAACATGAAAATCTGATTCCAGAAGTAAAGGATCAAGAAGAGGTCACACACTTAAAAAAGAGCAAAAGGAGAAAATTTCTCCTAAGAGATAGCAAGGCTTATTCTAAATCTACAGTAATTAAGACTGTGTAATAATAGCACAGAGTTGGCAAAACAGACCAAGGAACAGAATGAAATCCATAGATGTACTCAAACCTATAGTAGGGAAGTACAGATATAGATATTATGGTGGGGAAAGAGTGAATTATTTATTAAGCGCATGGTATTTCTGTATAGGAAATAAACAATTTTTAAAAATAGCTTTCTGGCCGGGCGCGGTGGCTAACGCCTGTAATCCCAGCACTTTGGGAGGCTGAGGCAGGTGGATCACAAGGTCAAGAGATTGAGACCATCCTGGTCAACATGGTGAAACCCCGTCTCTACTAAAAATACAAAAAATCAGCTAGGTATGGTGGAGTGTGCCTGTAATCCCAGCTACTCGGGAGGCTGAGGCAGGAGAATTGCCTGAACCCAGGAGGCAGAGGTTGCGGCGAGCCTAGATCACACCATTGCACTCCAGCCTGGGTAACAAGAGCGAAACTCCGTCTAAAAAAAAAAAAAAAAAAAAAAATAGCTTTCTATCTAAAACTATACCAAAAAATAGAATCCCAATGGGATAAAGACTGAAAAGTGAAAAGTGTGATTTTAGAAAAACTTTCTTTTAGTAAATACTTAGGATTAGAAGAACATTTTCATGACTTCAGGGATAGAAACAATTTTAAAACAAGGCAAAGATAAAAAGCACAGGTTATACAAATTAAAGGAAAAGATTGGTAATTAGGACTTTATTATAATAAAAAAGATACAGTACAACAAAAGATGTGTTCAACAAAGTTGAAAGGTAAGCCATAGAGAGAAAGATGATACTGAAAACACATTTTAACTAAGGCTTAGTATACAGAAGGCATAAAGAACTACTACAAATCAAGACAAACACAAATAAGGATGTAAATAGAAGAGAAAATCCAAATGGCCAATAACCTACACAAAACTTTCAACCTCTCTAGAGAAATTCAACATAAAAAAACAATGAAATACCACTTCATACCTATCAGATATTTGAAAAATTAAACAATGTGACCATATTAAATGCTGGTAAAGATACAGAGAAGCCAGAATGTTCATTCATTCCTGGTGGGAGTATAAATTGATACCACCACTTGAGAAGCAGTGGTAACACCATATGATTTAAAGCTAGTTCGGTATAGCGACAAAGCATTCAATTTTGCTGACTGCATCATTTACTCTGGTTAACAGGATGACAAAGTTCCTCACTGAAGGAATGTACGTAAAGTATTATTGTCTAAGTCCAAACAAACAGGAAGAAAAGTCAACTGGCAAACACAATTTCTTATGTAGTTCCATTTTTAGGATGAAAACCAGAAATCGTCCCAGGCCTTTGAGCCTTTGTCCACATCTCTACTCCATTTGGAATATCCACTAGCCAAAGATTCACTTACTGTTAATTCAAACAATTCCTAAACTTTAACCTTCTACAGGAAACTCATTGGGAGGAGGTACGCCTCAACATCTATTACATCCTTATGTCCTGAAGCTAGCAAGCATTCACATTGATCAAATCCTGAATAGATATGCAACACCTATAGCTTTGCCTTCATTCACAACTCCTCAAAATGTACTTTCCATTTCTGAGGGGTTAATGGAGACACTTGATTTTTGTAATCTTTCCAGCTGTGTACATGTTTTTCATGTATCTATCTCACCTATCATCAAGGATTGTCAAAGTCCTTCTCACAGCTGCTGTGTCAATGCTTTCCACTTAAAATAGAGGGTAGGAACCCGTGATTTGTGTACTTTCTCATATGGTTCGACACGCGAAGGCATTTAATAAATGCTTTTAACCATAATGATTTAGAAGCCGAGCTCTTTTCCAGACAGAAAACATCCTCCTGGTTCAAAATAATGTTATCAAATGTTGAGCAAGACATGCCAGACACATGAGTTCATACAGTATTATTCCATTTATATAAAGTGCAAAGCTCTGCTGACAGAAATTAGGGGTGATTAGCCTTGATCGGGTATATCTGTAAGGCAGCTTGAGGAGGCTTCTAAGGGACTGGTAATGCTCTGCTTATTAATCTAACTGCTGGTTACATTTATAAAAACTTATCAAGCTGTACACTTATGATTTGGCCACTTTCGTGTATATATATATACTTCAACAACAATTTTTAATGATTTTATAATATTTGTGCTTCTTACAAAACATCTAAAAATATTTGTGACTTTATATAATAGAGCTCAAAACAGGTTTTGGTAAACCAGTACAGTGGCTTTGCAAAATGGTAATCATTCATGAAATGGAAATTCATCCCTTTAATGTCCCAAATTCTTTTTTACTTACCATGGAAACTGTCAGAATATGCCAAATGACAGAAAAAAAAAAAAAAAAGGAAAATATAAAGTGCTGCATCAAATCAAGTTATCTTAAGAGTGTGACTTACATTGCTAATTACATCTCCATTCTTTGCCTGTTGTGTGAAGGAACAGATGCCTGAATTTAAGCGCCCATCTTATAATCCACCATTTAAACATTCTTTTCAGGAAGACATTGTGAAACATTTCCAAATCTAAAACAGTGACCAAATGCACATACAATATAGCAGGTTTTCTAGGCTCCTTCCGCCCCTCGCTTCCAATGGTCTTGCTCTTTTTACACTGGAACTATTTTGTAAGTGTGGTCAGATGTCTCAGAAAACACTGACTTATGGTCTTCATTTGCAGGGAGGAGTCTAGGTTGTTGGGGCAGGGATATAGGAATGGCAGAGATCAATGGCCATAGGAAATGGATTTCTAAACAAGGGGGAAATCAGTCCTTTCTCTTGCAACTCCTGCAACTCTCAAACACATGAACAAACACAATGAAGACATGGACTAAGGACGGAACATGCAGGAAGGTTGCCTTTAAGGGCTTAATCTGGGTAGATTTGATTACAGCTAAGAAGATGAATTCTAAATTTGGAAAGGCCATCAAGGTAACTAAGGATATGACTAGATCCTTCATGTCTTCCCACTTAATGAGGAGAACAAAATGTGATGAACACTATTTTAGTAAGCAAAAGGATCTTCATAGAATCAGTCCTTTCAGAGACAAAGTGCACTAACCATTAGAACAAGTTACCAAGCAAAGCCAGGCACTCTATTTCCCCAGGAGGTTGGTCTCATTATCAAGATGGTTTAGACACCATTTTACCCCAAAGAAGAATGACTTAGGTAGTCTGCAAGGCTCCCCACTATATCTCCAGATTCTCCGATGATGTAAGAAAAAGACTGAAAAAAAAAATTAAAAAAATAAAACTTCCTTCAGCTAGAAAAATCAAGCATTCCTTTTGGAAGGAAAACCCTTTTAAACCAGAAATCCTATTCTGCAGATGTGCTCAACCAAGTTCTCACTGATGCTACTCCTCAGATTTTATGATACTGTGAAACACAAAAGGTTTTCAATCCCTCTTACTCTTTAAGCAGTGGTTCCCAATATGGTGCTCCCTCCTCCCTCCCTGGGTTATATGGCAATGTCTGAAGACATTTATGGTTGTTACAACTAAGGGACCATTACAACATGTAGTATGTAGAGAGCACAGATGCTGCAAAACACTCATGCACAGGATACCCCTCATACTCCACCAGTAAAGAATCATCCAGCCCAAAATAGTGCTGAGGTTGAGAAACTCTGCTCTAAAAGAATACTTAAAAGGAAAGAAAAAAGGACTTCTTTTATTTTAGTATCTATCTCCAGTTGGTCCAAAGAAAAAAATATAATTTAACAATCCTACGAAAACGAAACAAATAAATACCCAAGCAAATACTAAGCTCAACTCAAGATCTACTCTAATCCAAGACTGTTTATAATAAATCTTGTTACACCAAGTTCAAATATATTGAATTATATATAGCCATTAAGAGTAAAATTCCAAAGATCAAGTTTAAATACTTTTTCTTTTGGCAGATTTTTCTTTTTCTAACCAAGTAAGCAATTCTTACTTTTAGATATTTAAATTTTATTTTTGATTACTAGAAAATGTATGCCTTTTTCATTAAGTGGTCAACTTATCTATCAGTTATAATTATTACATCTAAGTATCAAGCTATTAAAATAAATTTTAGAAAGATGAAGAAAAATAATGAAAATACCTATTACCTACATCACTAGTAATGAACAAGGGAACATCACTACAGATCCTATAGATAACAGGATTAAACTGATAATACAAAATATTATGAGCTTTATGCCAACAAATAACTTAGATAAAATGGACAAAGCCCTTGAAAAACACAATTAACCAAAACTGAAACAAAGAGAAAGTCTGAATATTCATCTGCTAAAGAAACACTCATAACTCAAGCATTTCTACAAAGAAAACTCCAGACCCAACTGGCTTCACTTAAATATTCTTGCAAATATTTAAGAAAAAAAATGGCCAGGCATAGTGGCTTACACCTATTACCTCAGCACTTTGGGAGGCCGAGGCGAGCAGATCACCTGACATCAGGAGCTTGAGACCAGCCTGGCCCACATGGTGAAATCCCATCTCTATTAAAAATACAAAAAATTAGCCAGGCATTATGGTGTGCACCTGTAATCCCAGTTATTCGGGACACTGAGACAGGAGAATCGCTTCAATTCAGGAGGCCGAGGTTGCAGTGAGCTCAGATTGCACTATTGTACTTCAGCCTGGGTGACAGAACGAGACTCTGTCTCAAAAAAAGAAAAAATTTTTTTAAAATGCCACTTTTAAAATTAATAATCGAGTAAACAGACATGAAAGCTGGTTCTGTTCCAATCCTCAACCCCTCTGGAGTCACACCAAAGATCACCCCGATATCTTTCCTTCCCAGAAAGCTCATACTTCCCTTTCTTCTCTCTTTCAAGAGGGATGAGACAATGAACAAGATTTAAAACATTTTTACAAGATTCATTTATATGTGTCCATTTGTAATCAACTAAAATTCATTACTCCCATCTGGCTTTCAGTCACCTAGTCAAATTGTATTTCCTACTCTCTCCCATATCTACTCTCTGCTATGGCCAGGCCAGTTTCTTCAGAATTCTTCCAATAAACCTCGCTCACTCCTACCCTGTCTTTCATGGGTTATCCTAATCCCTTCCACCCTTTTCAACACTCCGCAAATCTAAGTCTCCACTGGAAACTTCATATAAGCCGCAAGGTTTCATCTTTCTCAGAATTCCTTCTAAATTTTTATCTGGAATTTTACAGTTAGACACAAATGATTCTCTCAGTGGGTTTCTTTTATCCCCTTGGGGAGACTGTCATTTCCCTCCAGCTGCCATGTGCCTGCTTAAAATTATTCCTGATTCTCTGTGACCGACCAGATAATGACTAAGTTATTTCCTGGTACTTTACAATCTGGCCTGGCCTCAGCTCTCCGCACTCCCCCACATTGAGGCCATTCCCAACTCCTCAACATGCCCACACAGCAGCTTCTGCCATGGCTCCCGCTTTTACATTGTATCCAGGGCCTGGAACATCCTCTCCTAGACACCTGGACACCCTGACCCCCACCATCGTGCTCACTGTTCATGACCCTCAGATCAAAAGTAACTGCCTCCTTAGGGAATCCCTCTCTGAAATACCACCACCCCTTTTTCCTCAGATATTCTTTTTCCTACAGGATCTTGTGCTTTTATTATAGCTGTGTATCTGCCTTTCAGAAATAACTGTGGTTGTTTGAGAACAGAGTCTTGTTTATTTTTTGCTTCAAGACTTAGCACAGTACTTGGCTCATCTGAACAGGACTCTGTGAATGCTTGCTGAGTGAGCAGCTGTCCAATATTCCCCTGAGAGCCCCATGGTGATAAGCATGTGACAGGAATTCAAAGGCTTAGAGACGGGCACATGCTAGCTGTATGATATTGTGGTAGGTACTCGTTTAACCCTAATACACACAGTGAGGATGGACATACAAAGCTGCCATTACCTTTTAATCCTCAGGGCAATAAAGAGTTTCAGTGAAACAAAGCCTTCCACCCCAATATTTCCAGAACTTCAAAAACCTGACCAGAAGTACTTTCACCAGAGAAAGAAAACTATTTTATTGCATGAGAAGAAAAAAAGCTTGAGGCAAAAAAAAGTAATGAAAGAGCATCCAAAGTACTCTTTCGATTGTTTCTGTGTCTGTGTATGCCTGGCAGCAACTGAACTACTTCTAAATCAACTTCAAGCTCTGAAATTGTTATTCTGTGATAAAAGTATTAATATTATTAAAGAACAATAATTTATGTCATTTCCCCTATTTAATTTAGCATAGTTTACCATAGAGTTTGCAATACATGTTATTTTAAATACCTTGAAATCCATCATTTTAATGTTGATAGACCTTAATAAAATGCTTATGATAGAATCCTCATTTTTTTAAACAAATATTTGTGGAACACCTACAATATGTTAATCATTCCAATGAACACTGGTATATAACAATTTCTAAAACCTCTGCTCTTGACAAATTTGGTGCTTGAACAGAAAGAGACATATTAGAAACACTAATAAGCCAGCCATCATGTTAAAATTATTAAATGGATGATGATGGCTCAAAAAGATACCAGATGTTCTCTTACCAATGTTTACTTAAGGGACCCCACCCATTTACCCCGTATCCTCCATTCTTTTTCTAAACCACACTGATTACTGTCCAGAACTTGGGTTCTAGGCTCTTTTCTAATATATGTATGTACTGCTCCCACCAGTAGTGTACTTAAGAAGAGTCAGGCCGGGCGCGGTGGCTCACGCCTGTAATCCCAGCACTTTGGGAGGCCGAGGTGGGTGGATCATGAGGTCAAGAGATCGAGACCATCCTGGTCAACATGGTGAAACCCCGTCTCTACTAAAAATACAAAAAATTAGCTGGGCATGGTGGCGCGTGTCTGTAATCCCAGCGACTCAGGAGGCTGAGGCAGGAGAATTGCCTGAACCCAGGAGGCGGAGGCTGCGGTGAGCCGAGATCGTGCCATTGCACTCCAGCCTGGGCAACAAGAGCGAAACACCGTCTCAAAAAAAAAAAAAAAAAGAAGAGTCAGTGGTGTTTGTTTCCAAACTGTTTATGCCAGTTGTACTTGTTACTAGAATTATGAAACTTAATATTACATAAACTAATGAAGTATGAGTGCCAAGAGAAAGAGTTTTTCCTTTCTTTGAAAACCAGGTTATTTTGGAGAGCCTTAACAAAAATGAGTCACTTGAGAAAATAGTTGCAAAAATAAGTATGGGCAAATTTAAAGGTTTAAGGGGAGTGGGGTAGGTGATATAAAGGGATTCTGCCGACAGATTGGCTCCCAATGCCTTTAAGTTTTCACTCTACTTTAATGTAAGAATCTGAAACTGAAAATCAGAAGCCAATGAATTTTGGCTGTGATTTATGTAAGAAAGACTTCATGGAACTCCAACCAGGTCTTTGCATTCAAAGCAAAGGCCTTGACTCTGCAACAAAATATCAGCAAATTGATGTTTAAACAAAATGTTTAAGATTCATATGTGGCACTTTTAATGATTCACTCCTTTGGCATTTTTCAATAAATCATCCAGCTGGTTGGTCCTGGATGTAGCACGTAAGGCTTTTCTCTAAAAAGCCCTTGGAGAAGCTAAGTGGTTCGGTCAACAGCTTTTGGTAGAGCAAAAATATAATGAGGGATTAAAGACTTCTTGTTTGTCACAAACACTACTCCGTGGCATTGGACTATGAGGTCTGCTCAAAATGTCAGTCTGTGTCCCGATGTTGAAAGGTAGTTCTCTCCAAGATCCAAGGGTGGGCTCCTTACTAGATCTTTAGACTCAGAGGGAGGTAAGCTAGCATATTCTGGGATCACTTCCTGCCCATTTATTCATTAGGATACGATTTCTTTTGTATCTCCCACTACATCTGAAATCCTGAGCAAGCTTCCAGAACGAAGGACTGTATGTATAGGTCTTTCGTGTGCTTCTGTCTGAGTGCAGCCTCTGAGAGTGGCTCTGTCGGGGAAGAAAGGGATTTAAGGAGAAGAGGTCAGGAGAAGCCAAAGCGGGAAGTGTTAAAGAGGGAGAACATTATCGTTTCCTCCACCAGTTCCCTTGGAGAAGAGCCAATCATGCTGGAAGCATGCATATTGAAGATGCCAGCATTTTAACACAACTACAGGTGACACCTCTGATGCTGGCTTCATGTAATCAAGTAGTGTTTACACAATCAGGGAGCTGTTTTCTCATGTTTTTCAAGCATAACACTACTCTCTTTTTTTTTTTTTTTTTTTTTACATACTGGTTGACCTGCAAAGACCAAAGAAATAATTTCATCAATTTTTTTTATAGTAAACTAAAATTAAGAAGAGAAAACTATTTACCCAAGGTCACACAGCAAGCTAGTGGGCAAGCTGGGGCAGACACCAACCAGGGCCTCTCTGGCTTGCCAGCCTTCTTTGCTTCCTGGCTCTGGGAACTAGGAGCATGAGCACCCCCTGGGAGCTTGTCAGAAATGCAGAAACTCAGACCCCACCCAGATCCACTGAATCCGACACTGCTTTTTTAAACAAGATCACCAGATGATCTGTATACACATTAAATAGAACTGCTCAATTTTAACTCAACGACAAATTTTTAAAATGCTACTGAGATTGACATTTAAATACACAACCCTTATAAAAACTTCTTTACCACACAAAAAAAGCTTCCTTACCACAAAATGGGTCAGAACAATTATTTCAATATTTTATCTCATCATTTCGTATACAGTTTCCATTTAAAATTATAGGCAACTGGCCACTCACAGTGGCTCACGCCTATAATCCCAGCACTTTGGGAAGCAGAGGAGGGAGGATCGCTTGGAGCCAGGAGTTTGAGACGAGCTTGTGCACCATAGCAAGACCCCACCTCCACAAAAATAAATTTTTTTAAGCTTAGTCGGGCATGGTGACACACGCCTATAGTACCAGCTACTTGGGAGGCTGAGGTGGGACGATCACTTGAGCCCAGGAGTTCCAGTCTACAGTGAGTTATTATATCAGGCCACTGCAGTACAGCATGGACCAAGTGAGACCCTGTCTCCAAAAGATAAATAAATAAAATTAAATAAATTATAGGGAAAGATTTAAAGAAAATCAGCATTTCTCTCTGGATGCATAAGCCATATTAAAGCAGGATGGATATTTCACAAATGCCTTATAAGAGGTTATTACATGGAATTCACTTAGTTGTTATGTCTTCAGGACTATGAACAAAGTAACAGAATCAAAATTCTGTTGGGCAATGCAAGTTTCTATCAGATAAAACCGGAGTTAACACTGAAGGGTGTGTGTGTATTGTGTGTGCGTGCATGCTCACTCACCTTCACAATATGTGCAGCCAAACATGGAACCCTTCAGCCAGAGAAATGTTTAGTTTCAACACACTCATTTAGGTAGCGTAGTGGAAACAAACAATACAGCAACATCTCATTGTGTGAAACCACCAAAGTTACTAGAGTAAAACACACTTCAAACATCAGTTGGGTCATTTTATTTACCTGAACCCTCCAGAAGAGGCAAATCCATAGAGACAGAAAGTAGGTTAGTGGTTGTCAGGGGCTGAGGGGAGAAGAGAACGAGGAGTGACTGCTAAATGGGTATAAGATTTCTTTTTGGGGTTGATGACAGTGTTCTAACATTAGACATAAGTAGTGCACAACTCTGAATATACTAGAAACCACTGATTTGTATACTTAAATGTGTGAATCATATGATATGTGAATTAAATCTTAAGGCTATAAAAAACTGGCTTAACAATTAAAAACCCATGTTTTCTTTCAAGATGTAATGAAAAGTAAAATTATACATACCATCATTACTCATTATTTTTTAGCTTAAAGATTGTAAATACCTCAAAATTTGAGTCTGAAGGGACTTTTATTTCTCCAAACCTCATTTATTTTACCAGTAAATTAACTTATCCCAGGTTAAGGAACTAATTGTATTAAGAACCAAAGTCCTGACTTAATGGGCCAATGGTCAGAATTTTCCCAATATTAAATCGTTTCAATTAAAACATTCATAAGGGTATGTACAGTAATTAAATACATCTGGAAAAATAAAACCAGTTCATGGCCCTGTGGTGTATTTATTAAGAATCTACCAAAGGAAATCAGTATGTTTCCTTTTTTACGTGAAGGGAACTTTCTTTTTAATGTAAAAACTAAAACCAAAACCAAGGATACTGCCAGAACCAGTGAAGTATGCACAAATTTACATAAATTGGCAATTGAAGTGTGAAGCCAACAATTGTCCAAAACACAAAATACTTCCTTAAGAACAGGTCTGTGGCTCGGACCTTTGCCTCATGAGAACTGCACCTAACCTCCACACCTATTTAAAAATGAAGCCCACCCCTACCCCTAAATCGGTCCAAAGTACTGTGAAAGCTATTCTGAAGAAGGTGCCCGTGTGAAAATTCCACACTCAAATTTCACGTACAAATCCAAACACCTAGTGTTAAATTCAAATAAATAAATAGCGATTTCAGAAAGAGTAGCTGATGCTTTCCTCAATACTACACTTGTTCGTAACTGCAACATCTTTGGTGGAAATTATCGCCAAAGTGATCAAGGGCTGAGTAGCAGTATCCTCTGATGTTTGCGGATGACCCTCATTTAAAAGGGAGGTTGAATGGTGTGACTGCTCACAGAGGGGGCATTAACTAGGAACCGGAGGAGTTACAGGCCACTCAATTCTACCCTTTCTAGAAGGATCCCACGCTAGTTCTTGACTAACTTTTTAGTAAGAAAATTTCCTGTTGGATTTGGTGGGCCTTACCTCATTTCATATTTTGGTCAACTAGTAAATTTGTTAAACATGTAAACTGGAAAATTTTTCGAGCTTCCTTTGAAATGCAAAGAAGTGCCCTCTTTACTCCTTACTCCTCACCAAAATTTTAATCAGTACAAAATTATTGCTCCCCACCCACTGCCCCCCAACACAATTAATAGCAGAGATAGTGTGAAAAGAGGGGGATAAATGATTACGGGGAGGGTAGGGGTGGGCAAGGAATTCCCAAGCCCTCACCATTAACCCGCAATGGTGAAACCCACTGACGTCCTCATTAGGAATGCTCTTCGTAGTCTGTGGCTTGTGGCGCTTGTGGCTGGAGTCTGTCACTAGAGAAGGATAACGGAGCAGGGAGAGAAAAACCCTTTCCCAAGCACAGCTGTCACACGTTTCCAGGAGTGCTGCGGAATGAGGTTGATTTCCACAGCACTCTTGACGAGTTTTCCTCCCAACAGAGTCCCCATTTAACGACATGTTGCTGACGACAGCATTTCAGGGTGTTAAGAAGCGAAAAAAGAATCCTATAGCCGCCTAACACCAGCCCCGGGCCAGGTTGGATATTTGAGATTTCCACCCTCCGGAGCTGAGGCTTTTGCCGTTGCTCGTCCTTCCCCCGTTGCATTGGAGCCCGCTCAGCACACCGTCTCCACCTGCGCCCGGGCCGCATTTTGATAGTTGGAATAAGGGACAAAGAAGACTCAGCCCCCGTCCCAACCTGTCCTTCTCTCCTGCCACTTTCCTGGTTTCAAGGGTCATGGTTTCGAAACGAGCTCCCGGAAGACCCCAGGCTTGGGGAACCGGGTGTTTTTTTCGCGCGGGCTAACGGAGAACAGAACCACAGCGGGGCGGGGCAGGACTGGACTCAAGCTCGGGCGAAAGGGAGAGGGTCCCGGGAAACAGGCAAGAAGCTACTCTCTACCGGCCCCTTAAAAATAAAGTACGATCCTGGGACGCGCCGTCTGTTCTCTCTGCAACTCCTCCGGGGGAGCCAGCTCTTAGGCTCCGGCGAGCTGCACGTGCGGGGGCGCAGCCTGGGCGCCGCCCGAGCGGGGAAGCCCCCTAGAATACGGCAGGGAGGCGCACCTGGGCGTTCCGGACACCTACGCCGCGCTCCTCCCACCTCCAGTCTCCGCTTCCCCACCCACCTCCCGCGTCTCGGCTTCGTCGCGGAGGTGGCCGAGGAGGCGCCACCTGAGCGGGGTTGGGGCGGGACCCCCGGCGGGGCGCGCCCTCCCGGGGCGGGGGCGCGAGGCTGCGGTCGTGGCGAGGTGCCAGCGCGCTCGCTTACCCATGGCTGGAGACGGGCGGGAGGGGTGCGGACTGCGGGCGTTCGGGCTCCCCGGGGACGGGCAGAGCCGGTGGCACAAGTTTGCAGGTCTGGCGGGCACGTGCGCGGGCCAGGCTCCTGTGGGCTGCGCTGCACTGCGTGGGGCTGGCCGCTGGCTGCTAGCTCCCGGCCGGGGTGGGAGCGCGACGCGGCTCCGCCTGCACTGGGGGCCGGCCGCGCGGAGAGGGGCCCTGACGTCAGCGCCGGGGGCTTTGTGCGCCCGGAGCGAGGGCCCGATTGGGGGCAGCGGGCGCGCGGAGGCTGCAGGCAAAGCTCGCGGCTTCCTCTGGGACCCTCGGGAGAGCGCCGCGGGGCGCGGAAACCGGAAAAGCCAGCGAGGGGGATGGGGAGAGAGGGGAGTGGGCTTCTAGGATAGCGGAGGCATCCCAGATGAAAACTATTATGGCCGGGGGAGGTTGGGGGTGGGGAAGCTTTGATAGCTTAGCCACACCCATTGTATAGATAAAGAAACTGAGGCCCGCGACACTGGCCTAAGGACACTTAGTACTCAGCGGCGTTGCCTCAATCCACAGTCTCGGTTCCTTTTGTTCAGATACGGGTCGTTACTTAATTCAGTGGGTCTCAAACTTGCCTGGCTGCAGAGGAGATATTCAGTTGGGGATCTTCTGGAAACCGGATTTCATTATGGCCTGTGCGGGTGGGACCCAGGCATCCGTGCTTTAAAAGTTCCCCAGGTGATTCCAATGTGCATCCAAGGTTGCGAAACATTGACATAAGTAACTTGTCAGTGACGAATGACTTAGACACAGGTAGCACCCTCCAATCTAAAATATCGGATTTGGTGGTGTCCGAAATCAACCCTCTTGATCCCTGGAAGCCCACCCCTGGAAGGCTCTTGGAGACTGCAGACTCCCTCCCGTCAACCATTTCTCCCGCTGCTCAGGCCTCGCACTTGAGCCTTTAAGTGAATTAAATGGTTTAACAGTGTCCAGGGCTTAAATTCCTTCTGTCTCCTTAGAGAAGAATTTTCCCGTCTCCAACGGTATTAGAAGAGTCATGAGACCCTTGCAATTTTTGTAGGACTTTAACGCTTTCTCTGACATTTCTGAGCCTCATATTCCCCCCTGATATTTTTTTGTTGTGTTCTTTTATTGTTCTGAAAATACATCATGTTACTTGAACAGAGGGTTACATAAACAGTGACAATAGATAGTACACTTAAGGGACGTTTAAGCCAAAAGAGAGGCTTTAGGACTGAGAAAGGGTGGAGGAGCAAACATTTCATCTATTGAAATTTATTGGATGAGGAAAGATTTTATCAAGGCAGAGCTCTAGAAAGCCTAATAATATTTTACATGAAAGGACAGAAATTTGCACTAGGCAGATCAGTGGCTCATTTTCACAATTCCACGGGAATAGCCATTCCTAACCAATCTTCATGCACTAATAAAACAGCAGGGAGCTCGTAGGTTTAACTTGTTGTCCTCCTGTTAAGAGAAAGTAATCTATTTGCGCCATTCCTGAGGGCAAGTGTATGCAGGAACCCAACAGCAACTGAGGCTGCTTCTAAGGGACAGAAAGACAAAGGTGGACATGGTGGGGGCAATGAGGAATTCATGCTAAGTCCTAGTTGAGGGAAGGATGAGTTTGGTCAGTTCCTACATCTTTAGGGGTTCCTAGGAGACCGTGAAAACAACGGGAAGAAACTCGGGCATGACCATCTAAAATAGTATTTTGGCAACACATGACCTTAACGAGCCTCTCTGGAACCAAGAACTCTAAGGTTTTGTGTACTGAGATGAAAGTAAACTCTTTGGTCTACTTTCTGTCATTCCCTAGAAGTCTTAGTTTTGTTTTGTTTTTTTTAAACCAAAGAAAAGAAAGAACAGCTGTCCAAATATTGGAGCTAGTCACAATGGATGCTGTGATAAAAACTGAGTTCTAACAATTGTGTATACAAAGTCAGAGGAAAGCCACATTTTAATAGAAATTTTTCCTCACGTTGGAAGTGTCATGGATTGATTTCAACAAGCAATTGTCCCTAAAACCTTTAAGGAAAATAAAAACAGCATTTGGGAAATTAGCGAAGGCTACTAAAGATGATGCAGATGATGGCTAACATATTTTATTTCACTATTATTCTAAGAAATGCTATCTTAAAATAATAAGCCATTTTTCTCAAGTAACCGAAATCTTTAAAAATTAAAGCAAGACTACACTGCAGGTGGGTGAGTCAATTGGTTGAGCCTTTCTGGAAAGCTGTTCCGCTGTGCTTCCGAGACTTAAAAATATTCACAGCCTCTGACCTAATAATCCCTCTTCTGGGACTCTCTCCTAAGTAAATAACAACTGTTTTGGTCAAAATTAATGTGAAAGGAGGTTTATTAGAGTGAGATGTAATAGCAAACAAAACAACAAAACAAAACCAAAAAAAAAAAAAAAAAGCAACAGTTGCTCAACAGAAGGGAATTTGTTATATAAACGACGGTCGACCTAGTTCAGGGGTTCTTGACTGGGAGCGATTTTGCCCCCCAGGAGACATTTAGCAGTGTCTGGAGAGAGTTTTGCTGTCACAACTCGGAAGAGGTTGGGGGGCTTACTGGCATCCAGTGGGTGGAGGCCAGGGATGCAGCTCAATGTTCTACAGTGCAGAGGACAGCTCCCCTCCCCCCAACAAAGAATGATCTGGCCCCAGATGTCAATAGTGCCGAGGTTGAGAAACCCTGATCTGTATGATCGGATATCATGTAGCCTTGTTTGCAAAGAATTATGTAGGAAAATGCTCAGAGATTTTTTTTTTTAAGCTGAATATACAACATAATCCTAGTTGTGTTACTGTATACGTGTGTGTGTGTGTGTGTGTGTGTGTGTGTGTGTATGGAAAAATACAAAGAAATACACTATGGTAGATACTTACTTTGTCAACTTTTTTTTCTATCTGGCCACACAGCCAGACTGCATTTTCCCTTAACTCCTTACCAGTTAAATGGGGCTACATGGTTGAGTTGTAGCGAAAGAGATCAGAATTGAGGTCCACCACTTCTAAGCTTATCCCTAAAACCTTCAACATATCACTTCTACATGCTTTCCTTTTCTCCCAGCAGGAATGAGACGTTGACCCCTAGGGTGCATTTGGAAGCCATGGGTTGAAGTTGAAATTGTCCTACCAGCCTAAGTCACTGAATGACTTTGCCTCTGTCTTCCTCCACACACTGACAATTTGGAAATGACTTGGACATGTTTGTGATCCAGAAATAAACTGCTATTATGTTTAAGCCATTCTGTATTTGGGGGCTTATTTGTTATAACAGTGACCCAACCCTAACTAATATATCCATATATTCACTTATACCAAAATATTAACAGAGTTTGTTTCTGGAATGTGAGATTAATGGAATTGTTAGTTTTATTTTTATACCATGCTGTGTTTTCCCGGACGTCTATAATGAGAAAGAATTACTTTTATAATGAGGAAAAAAGAGGCGTAACCTACTCCACATTATAGTCTTCTAATAATTTGATTTTAAACTATCAATAAAATCATATTTCCAACTTATTTTTAAAATTTGACTGAGGGGCCAGATGCAGTGACTCATGCCTGTAATCCTAACACTTTGGGAGGCTGAGATGGGAGGATCACTTGAGCCCGAGTTCAAGAGCAGCCTGGGCAATATAGCGAGACTCTGTCTCTGCAAAAACAAAAAAGTTGGCCAGGCAGGTTGGTGCACTCCTGTAGTCCTAGCTACTTGGAAGGCTGAGGTGAGAGGAATGCTTGAACCCAGGAGGCAGAGGCTGCAATGAGTTATGATGGTGTCATTGTACTCAAGCCTGGGTGACAGAGCAAGACCCTGTCTCTAAAAGACAAACAAAATAAATTGAGGTTTAGCAGACCTTTAATACCTCATCTAGGAGTACAAATAATTATAAACCATAGGATGCATTTTATCTGTTCCAATCTTTTTTATTAAGCTTTGTTGAAGTATAACTGATAAAGTAAAATTGGATATATTTACCATGTATAATGAGATGCTTTGATATGTGTGTACATTGTAAATTGATTATCACAATCAAGCTAATTAACATCTATCGCCTCATCTAGTTATTTCTGTGTGTGTGTGTGTGATGAAAACATTTAAGACCTACTCTCTTAGGCCAGGTGCAGTGGCTCACACCTGTAATCCCAACACTTTGGGAGGCCAAGGCGGATGGGTCACTTGAGTCCAAGAGTTCAGAACCAGCCAGGGCAACATGGCAAACCCTATCTCTACAAAAAAAATTTTTTTAATGAAAGAAAAAATAATTAGCCAGGTGCGGTGGCACATGCCTGTAGTCCCAGCTACATGGGAGGCTGAGGCACGAGAATTGCTTGAGCCTGGGAGGCAGAGGTTGCAGTGAGCTGAGATTGCACCACTGGACCCCAGCCTGGGTGACAGAATGAGATCCTGTCCAAAAACAAACAAACAAACAAGAACAACAAAAGAACAAGCTAGTCTCTTAGCAATTTTCAAGTATACATACAGTGATATTAATTATAGTGTTTTGGGGGACATTTACTCACTTGGGTGCCTCACTCCTTCCTGTTTCATAAGCACTCAGGGATCTTGTCTCTCCAGCACAATCCCTGTATGGCCAGAAACCTGGCTTTATGTTTGATCCTTACAAATCTCCTCTTTACCTCTTGCTTATGCTAGTTCCTTTCCTGGTACATCAGGCATGGTTTCTATCCTTTATAGACTTCTCTCCTGTCTCTCAGCAAGACAGCTGCTTTCTCAAGCCAATGAGAGGTCCATGAACTGGTCACCTATGGAAAAAATGAAAAAAGACAGCTCCATTTGTACATCTAAATGAAAATGTTAGCAAACCTTGACAATGTAAAAGTGTAGTTGATACAAAGTGGAACACAGGAGAATATGAATGAAAAAGCAGCATCACAGATCAGTGGTTGCCAGAGGTTAGTGGGGAGGGAGGAATGAGTAGGCAGAGAACAGAGGATTTTCAGGGCAGTGTAACCACTCTGTATGATACTACAGTGGCAGATCTATGTCTTTACACATTTGCCAAAACACACAGAATGTACAACAGCAACAGTGAACCCTCATGTAAACTATGGACTTTGGGTGAAGTGATGTGTCAGTGTAGATCCCTTCATTATAACAACTGTCCCACTCTGATGCAGGATATCGATAGTGGGGGAGGCTATGTGCGGCAGAGCAGGGGGTCTCCGAGGACTCTCTGTACACCACCCAGTTTTACTGTGAATCTGAAACTGCTCTGAAAAGCATGAAGTGCATTATAAAAAAGCAACATCACTAATATCCTCAGCTTCTCAAGTGGAGGTCAAAAGATACTGTCAAAATTTGATTGAAAATAGAGATTTGGGAAGAGGGCTAATGTAAGTAACATAAATCTTCATCGTTTATGTCATGGAGTTAGTAGATACTGTCTAAAATTGCTAAGTCAAGAAAGAGAGGATTAAGCATATTTTTAAGACTAGAGCCATTGTTCTCAACCCCATTGGATCTGATGTTGCTTATAAACAAACATTTGTAATGCCTTTTCTGAGCTCCTCAAATCCAAATAAAAGAAAAAAACTCAATATAATTCCTTAGCTATGAAGGAGAACCAAAAATAATTGCACGAATAGTGTCTATCTTGATGTGTAAGTGCTCAGATACAATGACAGTGTAATACACTGTCATACACATTGTATTACATACTGTAATACAATGACAGAAGATGTAATAAAGTCACCTAATGAGCAACCTACTTATAAAATCCCCATGAATGGGACAGCTAAAAGGCCACCTACAGGCCGGGCGCGGTGGCTCACGCCCGTAATCCCAGCACTTTGGGAGGCCGAGGCGGGTGGATCACGAGGTCAAGAGATCGAGACCATTCTGGTCAACACGGCGAAACCCCGTCTCTACTAAAACTACAAAAAATTAGCTGGGCATGGTGGCGCGTGCCTGTAATCCCAGCTACTCAGGAGGCTGAGGCAGGAGAATTGCCTGAACCCAGGAGGCGGAGGTTGCGGTGAGCCGAGATCACGCCATTGCACTCCAGCCTGGGTAACAAGAGCGAAACTCCGTCTAAAAAAAAAAAAAAAAAAAGGCCACCTACAGAGATGTGGTGTTTGGTAATTCAAATATCAAGAGTGGCCTTGCCCTCCAAGTCACAATGTTCCAAAATGGAGAACAACTTGGTAAACTTCCCAGCAAAACACAGTGCAACCTTCTCTCAGTTTACAAGATAATTACCTCCCTGGAAAAATCACCATGTCTTAAAACCATCCCCAAAATATCTCATGTTTATATGTGAGACGGAGATATACTGATAATTAGAAGCAGATTTTTCATCTATATGAATGTCTAGAGGACAGTAACCAGGGTGAGAAATGGGGCATGTCTTCATTGTTTAAGACCATCTTGTGCATTGCAGGAGGCCTGTCACCTTGTTCTGGGCCCATTAAATACCAGTAGTTACCCCACAACCCATCACCATGACAACTAAAAACACTCATGCCAAAATCCAAGCTTCCTGACCTCCATGAGTCTAGACTGTGGAAATTACTTCCAGAAGAGCCAAAACAAGAAATACTTCAAAGAGATCGTTTCTAGGAGGGAGGCCACTGCTAAGAGAAAAGGGCTAGGAGACTGTTGTTTTTTTTTTTTATCATAAGCCCTTGCGTTCTATTTAATTTTCACCATGTATATGCATTTCATATCTATGTACATTTTTTTGAAAATAAAGTATGTGAGTCCATTGAGTGTTTACTTCTATTCCTTCTGGGCCCCTAAGACTTTATTTCCCAACATACCTCATCTGTTAAATGGATATAACCCAATCCTTACCTCATATTATTGTTGCAGGGATTACAGGAGATGTAATGCGAGTAAAACACTTATCATTTGGGACTCAATAAATGGTAGCTACCCTGGGAAGCCAGAGGGGTCCCTGAGGTAGCCAGAAAGCAGCTTTAGGGCAAGGGTATTCCCAGCTTTTGCAGTAAAGAAAGGGATGAAAGTGCCTGGTTTGAAATTTTGTCACATATTATTTTAGGCAGGGGGTGCCCTCCCTTGGCTCTGCTTCTGCTCTGAAAGGTGAAAATTGTTGATTTTCATTATTCTATAATATGGTGGTTTGTGTGTCTACTTATTGGTGAGGAGTGGAGGTGAGGAGCTCTTGAGTAGTAAGCAAGTAGAAAGTAGCCCAAAGTAGCAAGAAGCAACAGGCAATTAACAAAGATAACTTTCCTACACTATGGGACTGTTCATCATTTAATGAGAAAAAATAGTTTGAGTTTAAATGCATACCTCTTAAGACCGCAAATGCCCCAAACACTAAAGATTATTCACACCTTTAGTGTGAATTTAGATGGCTTTGGAAATGCCTACAGTACTTGAGATCAGCCTTCCTGAGAGTAAGCAACTTTAATGGAAGAAGGAAAGACGGGAAGTACAAGGGAAATTATCGAGCTCTAGGAAGCCAGGGCAGCCCGTTCCCGGCATGGGGGCAGCCAGGAAGACCTACAAGTAAGAGCTGCCAGACCCTGGAGAGGAAGCTGAGGTAAAGAAAGCACCTGATCAACTTCCTCCTCCTATGTTTTACTATGTTCAACTTGGGGATGGAAGAGGAAAAAATGCAATTTCTGACTGCAAGATGTTTAAGGGGCTAATTGTCCTCTGGGAGGGGAGAAAACAGGACCTTTGTAACTCTTCTGGGAACTCTTCCGGTCACCTGCAGGCGACAGAGAGAGGTGTCCTGGCTCTCTGTGCCCTTGACTTTCTCCTGATGATCTTCCTGAGCATCACGTGAGGACCCTAGATTCCCTCTCACACTTTCCTTGTTATCTTAAGGTGTCTAAATCTTTCCTTGTGCTCCTTTAATGAAGGAACTGGATCTTGGATATATTGGATTGCGTGTCCGAGATCACACACTGAGTACATGGCAAATCTAGATTTTATTTATTTAGAGACAGGGTTTTGCTCTGTAACCCAGGTTGGAGTGCAGTGGCCTGATCATAGCTCACTGCAGCCTCAACCTCCTAGGCTCAAGCTATCCTCCCACCTCAGCCTCCCAAGTAGCTGGGGCTTCAGACACAAAGCCACCATGCCCAATTAATTTAAAAAAAAAAAAAACTCTTTTTTTGGAGAGATAGGGGTCTCGCTATGTTGCTGAGGCTGCTCTTGAACTGCTGGGTTCAAGTGACCCTCCTGCCCTGGCCTCCCAAAGTGCTGGGATTACAGGCATGAGCCACCACACCCAGCCTAGATTTGGATTTGGGCTCAGCTCTACTCAAGTCTAAACTCCATCTACTCCACCATGTTACTTTCTATAGAAGATGTTTCCAGATTGTAGGGATGGTTGGTGTGGGCTACAAGAAACAGGTGCAAGTCCTCAGCCAGGGATCCGTTCTGGGGTTCATTTTCACAATCTAGGTCCAGTTTGGCTGCAATTTAGAGAACAGGGAAAAGGTCTACATGCTGTGGTGTGTCTTACGAAATTGCAGGCTAGAAGTGAGGAGGATGCAGGCAAAAAAGAAAACGGCAGCATCCCAAGGGCCTCTGGAGTTCACAGTTGGTTAAAAGCAGATCCTGCCTTTAAAACATAGGTCATTTCATGATGTCTCCTGTGAGTCAGAGCAATTGGCAAATGATTTTTCTTTGGTTTTTACTGAGCATTTCAATCCAGAAGTCTGGGCTATGTCTACCTCTAAAGCTTGTGTCTTTTATGGGATGCTCTATACTTTTGCACTGTCGCTATGTTATCCACATATGTGAATCTAGATCAGACTTCACAGCAGTGCATCAGGAACTGATAATGAATGCCAAAGATTATAGCTAATCTAACAGTGTGTCCTTGTGTTTGCAGATGATATTGAAAATTGAATCATGCACAGAGTTCAACAAGTACTGAAATACCCCTTCATCTGTATTAGCTGACAATGATTTTTCTTACTTCTACACTTCCCAATTGCCTAGTAATCATGAATTTGGTACCCTGTTGGAAAAAAGAATGTCACTTTGGGCCAGAATTTTGCTATCTCCCCTCCCAGGTGATTCTTAAAAATGTATCAAAGCATCTCTGAGTTAAAGGGAACTTGGTTCATCCAATCCCATTCTCTGCATTCAGTAATCCCTTGTATCCTGTCCATGCCTATTAGTCATTCAGTCTTATTTGAGTACTTTTCATGATGGAGAGCTCACCACTATTATTTCTCAACAACTGTGATTGTTAAAATGTTTTCCATCCTGAGCTACTATGTTTCCCACCTCCGTTGCCTGTCCTGGAGGGAGGCTTCTTTTACTCCGAGCTAGGTCAAGCTCCTTTGTTATACAGAGGAAAATAAGGCTAGGTGCAGTGACTCATGCCTGTAATCCCAGCACTCTAGGAGGCCAAGACAGGCGAATCGCTTGAGGACAGGAGCTCAAGACCAGCCTGGCAAACATGACAAAACCCTGTCTCTAATAAAAATACAAAAGTTAGCTGGACATGATGGCATATGCCTGTAATCTCAGCTACTCGGGAGGCTGAGGTGGGAGAATCACTTGAACCCAGAAGGCAGAAGCTTCAGGGAGCTGAGGTCATGCCACTGCACTCCAGCCTGGATGACAGAGAGAGACTCTGTCTCCAAACAAACAAACAAAAAATAAAAATGTCTATGATTTTTAAAAACTTTTAATGAAAGTTTAAAAAGAACAGCCTCCTGATTGTCCTACAGTGAACATGGTCTAATTTTCCAAAGTTCCTCTTCAAGTGGGGGGCTCTAGATAAGATGTACATCTCTAGCTGGTTAGGTTGAAACTCTTTCATAATATAATATATAAAAATATAAAATAATATGGTTTTTTTGGGGGGTTTGTTTTTATTGAGGTAAAATTCACCCAACATAAAATTAGTCATTTTAAAGTGTAAAACTGAATGGCACGTAGTACATTCTCAGCGTGGTTGGGCAGATTACCACAGTCTAGTTCCAGAACATTTTCGTCAGCCCAAAGGGCAATCCCATGTCCATTAAGTAGTGTCTCTCCATCGCCCACTCTTCTGGTCCCTGGCAAACACTAATCTGCTTTCTGTCTCTATGGATTTGCCTCTTCTGGATTTTCATATAAATGGAATCACATAACACGTGGCCTTTTGTGTCTGGCTTCTCTCACTGAGCATAAGGTTGTAGCATGTAGCAGTATTTCATTCCATTTTTATGGCTGAATGATATACCATTGTCTGGTTGGGCCATATTTCCTTTATCCATTTGTCCTTCAGACACTTGAGTTACTTCTCCCTTTTGGCTATTGTAAATAATGCTGCTAACAGCATTGGTGTACAGACACCTGTTTGAGTCCCTGCTTTCAATTATCTTGGGTGTATGCCTAGAAGAGGAATTGTTGTATCATGTGGTAGCTGTATGTTTACCTTTTTGAGGAACAGCCATATTGTCTTCCACAGTGGCTGTGTCATTTTACATTTCAACTAGCAGTGTATGAGGGTTCTGATTTCTCCGCGCCCTCACCAACACCTGTTATTTCTTTTTAATTATAGCCATCATAGTGGGTATGAAGTAGTATTCTAAGTAATCGTTTTTCTTTTTTTTTGAGATAAAGTCTCCTCTGTTGCCAGGTTGGAGTGCAGTGGCGCCATCTGGGCTCACTGCAATCTCTGCCTCCCTGGTTCAAGCTATTTTCCTGCCTCAGCCTCAGGAGTAGCTGGAATTACAGACACACACTATCACACCCGGCTAATTTTTTTGTATTTTTAGTAGAGACCGGGTTTCACTATGTTAGCCAGGATGGTCTCGATCTCCTGACCTCGTGATCCGCCTGCCTCAGCCTCCCAAAGTGCTAGGATTATAGATGTGAGCCACCACCCCCGGCCTAGTAATCTATTTTTTAAGACCTGCTTGCCATGGCTTCCAAGGCTCCACCCAGGCCAACCCTAATGTCCCTCTGAATGCCCCCGTTCTTCCTGCTCCAGCCTCACTCACCCTCCTTTCAATCTGTCTCTAAATGCAGGACCTTTGCACATACCATTTCCACTGCCACTTTGCCTGGCTAGATCCCAATCATTGTTTGGCTTTCAGCCTGAGCATCACTTCTCCATGGAAGCTTATCTGACCTCCCTTGGGTCAAATGACCCAATTGACTCTCATTACACCAAATACCTCCCTTTCCTAGGACCTGGCCCAGTTGCAATTTAACTTTGGATTATGTGAATACATAATATTTGTTTTTCTACTCCATTGGGCCATGACTATAGTGCAAGTACAATTAAAATGTGCCAATTAATGAATGAAAAACATTAGGGGGAAACTCTGAGACTTTGAACTTGTGGCTAACTAAAATCTGAAAGTCTTTTGAACATAAATTCTCTAAATTCATGTCCCACCTCTTCCTTCCCAGGACTCTGCCCCTGCATAGTAGTCTTGTCTCTCCTGCATTACCAATATCTCCTTTTTAACTGGCCAGTTCCAGTGGTTCATATATGTCTAGATACTGCCTCATTTTCCCACTCTCCTTCTTAGCAAAACCTCTTGGAAGAGTCATCCATACTTGCATGTGCTTTTCTCACCTGCCACTCTCTGGAGCCCACTTCGATAAGCCTGTGTCCCCATCATTTCACTGAAACTGCTTTTGTCAAGGATGCAAATGACCAGTCACCACGTGACAAGGTAGAACTCTTGCAGTGCATGCTTCCTTTCTTGTAGAAACATGTTTTTATCTTGGCTTTCATGAACTCACACATTCCTGGCTTTCCTTCTACCTCACTGGATTCAATTTGTCAGTCTTTTTTTCTTTTTTTTTGAAATGAAGTTTTGCTTTTGTTGCCCAGGCTGGAGTGCACTGGAGTGCAATGGCACCATCTAGGCTCACTGCAAACTCCGCCTCCCAGGTTCAAGCGATTCTCCTGCCTCAGCCTCAGGAGTAGCTGGGATTAAAGGCATGTGCCACCATGCCCCACTAATTTTGTATTTTTAGTAGAGATGCTGTTTCTCCATATTGGTCAGGCTGGTCTTGAACTCCCGACCTCAGGTGATCTGCCGACCTCAGCCTCCCAAAGTGCTGGGATTACAGGTGTGAGCAACTGCACTCAGCCTCAATTTCTCAGTCTTATTTGCTACTACGTAAAGTGATCTTGTCATTATGCGGTTTATTTCTTTATTGTCAGTTTCATCCAGTAGATTGGATGCTCCTCATGGCAGGAAGCTTGTTTGTTTTGATCACTATTGTATCCTCTTTGTGCAGAATGTATCAAATGCTCAAGTCTTTGTTAAATGAATGAATGAGTACCTCCTCTATTTGCACTTACTCATTTATGATTTTTCTACCTCATGTATTAGCTATCCCCATATACTCTTAGCAAACACTCCTAAATTTTCATCCACCTTGTGGGTAAAAATATAGATCCTAACAACCTTTCTTTCTTCAGGGTGACCTCAATTCATTGATCAGCATTCTTTGAGCACAATTGTTTTCAGCCAGCTTGGTAATCCCTGATTGTGCTGGCATTCAGCACACATTTCTGTATATTGTCCATAAGGAAATAACAACTTCTGTTGTGGAAAAAGGCCACTGTCTATTTAGCACACACGAAGTCCTAGGTTTATTCAGCTGTACAGTTGGGACAGGCACCTGTTAACAGGGTGATTTCCAAAATGCACCGTGAGCAAGTCCCACTTAAACCCCAGAAAGAAGGACAGATGCAACAATTATGCAACCCACTGCATATTTCAATGCCCAGAAATTGCTTTATGGAGTAGGAACCAGCTCTTGTACCATGTTGCAAGCAAGGTCAAGGAACACCTGCAGTGCAGCAGTTTCTGCTGCTCTAATGAGACCATTCAACGTGGTTTCAGGACCCTTCTGTCCTGTGAATGACCATCCATCTGTGTCAGCACTTTCTGAAGTCCAGACAGCATAGCGAGCATGTCTCTATTCTCCTATTTAGAATCTTCATCCAGAAAAGCAATGAAGTTGGGGGTGGTTAGCCAACTGCTGTGATTGATATCTTCTGGTTCCCTATAATCATGTCTTTCTTTTAAAGTGTGCACGGAGACCTTAATTGTATGGTAAATCTACCAAACATTTGTAGATGTACTCTGTACATCAACAGATATTTCCCCAATGTATTCATGAAATAGAGGTTGGCAGGAAAAGTATTATCAAAACTTTGCAGAAAAGAAAATTAAGATTCAGTGTGAGAGTGCCTTAGCTATGTTTCTAAGTCTCGAGTCACAAGGACTCTTTGTGAATTTCCCTTCCCACCTACCAATATCAGCATCCACTTAGAAATGTGATGCACTAACTAGGTGATCTGCTGTTTTCTTTTAGACAAATTACCTAACCCCTTTCAATCTGTTTCGTCATCTTTGAGAGGCAGATAAGAATACCATTGGCCCATGCTATCTTTGTGGAAGTTTGAGGAGGTTCTCAAGAGGATATTTGAAAACACATGGTTTAAGGTAAAGCCCTGCCTCCAGGCTTATTATTTTTGTTGGTATTGCCATGATTTGTTGAATCAATGTCTCCTTTTATTCAAAACGGGGACTCTGGGAAGTCCAAAATCAAGACGCCAGCAGACTCAGTGTCTGGTGAGGGTTCCTACTGCCTTCTCAGTGTATCCTCATGTGATATAAGGGCGAGGAGTCTCTCTGAGGTCTCTTATAAGAGCATTAATCTTATTCAGGAGAGTTCTGCCATCTTGACCATATCATCTTTCCAAAGCCTCCTAATACCATCATCTTGGGGATTAGGATTTCAACATAGGAATTTTGGGGGTGCATCATTCAGCCCACAGTGGAGCACTCATTCCCAGCTCACCTGGAATGCTGTCAAGGCTAGCTAAACCCTTCCCCTTATTCTCCTCTGTGTCCTCAGTCCCTCACGGAATGTTTCTTGAATGAATGAATACATAAATATAAAGACAAGACACACTTGGGATCAAATCTCACCCTAGGCCCTTAAAAGCTGAGCCTCAGTTTGCCCATCTGTAAACTGAAGACAATAGCTTCCTCACAGGGTTGGTAGGAGGATTTAAATTATAGCTACTTGGTATTTTTCTCTTTCCCACATTCAACTTAACCTCAGCCCTCTCCCCCTTTCACAATGGTATCCTCTTTACATTTTGTTCTTTCTTTCCCTTATTTTGCTTGTTGTTAAAGACAGGAGCAAATGAGGAGGTAGATAGGTTTGCCTTCTCTGTGTCATCTGATCTGCTCCAAACCGTACTTCCATTCTTTTTTTTGTCCCTCCTTCATCTAGTCATGAATTTTAAAAATATCTTTTGTGCTTTGTGGGTCACAAATAAAAGCATTGCATGCACAAGGATAAAATATTAGTCAGTCAGTCAACCTACATAATGTCCTGTTTTAAATAAGGCAATCAAAAAAACGAATTCTAATTCTAAAAATTGTTATGATTCTTTTGATTTCTTGCAATGCAATTGAATCTGAGATAAATAATCAAAATCCTTTAGGGGAATTACATCGAAGTAGCTTTCTATCTCCAAACAGGTCACAGTTTGAGAGCAATTCCCCAATATGTAAAATGAATAATGATTGCTTTAGAATAATCATAATTACATACCCAAAAGGGATTTTAACTCTGTTAATTTTTTCTTTGTTCTGTCAAATGACTGATTCTGAAGCAATGATAAATCACTGTATTATTTTTCACCACTGAATAGCATGCCCATTATCCCCCACAGTTGACTGTGTTTTTCTGCCTTACATGCATTGGGAAATAGTGGTTTTGTGAGTCAACCTTACCATTGGAAATGCCGTCTAGGAAGCCAACTTGCTAATCGACTTTTGAGGGTGTACATCTTTGTGCCACAGCAAAGGGCCAGGAAAAAATTATGTAGGAGTGCAGCTATTGAAGTAGGATTAATCCTCTCTCTGCTATTGGCTTTCGCTTTGCTAAGAAGTTTGCGTGGGTGATGAGAGCAGATTGGCAGTCTTAGAAAACCAGGCTCCTTCTCTGGGGGAGAGATGTCCCTTCGCAGCAGCTGTGCACAGGGCTTCTGCACCTCTCCTGGGGACAGCTTGGTGTCTTGGCTCTGCCTTCAGAGCCAGGTCCTTTGGGGACAGTTCTCCTCACTCTTCCTGGTGCCTGTTGTGTGGTCGTGTCTCATCTCACTGCCTGCTGGCCCAGTTGAGCCCAGCTGCTTCTCTGGAGAAGTTAATTATCAAATCCTAGCAAGAAGGGCAAATGGTGATGGTGGGTGGTGCTTGGTCTGCTCCAAGAAACTTTTTACACTCCACTCAGAAGTGAGCCTAGTAGTCGACTGGACATGATGGCTCATGCTTGTAGTCCCAGCATTTTGGGAGGCTGAGGCGGGTGAATCACTTGGGGCCAGGAGTTTGAGACCAGCCTGGACAACATGATGAAACTGTGTCTCTATTAAAAATACAAAATTAGCTGGGTATGATGGTGTGCACCTGTAATCGCAGGTACTGGAGAGACTGAGGCAGGAGAATTGCTTGAACCTGGGAGGCAGAGGCTGAAGTGAGCCAAGATCATGCCATTGTACTCCAACCTGGGTGACAGAGCAAGACTCCGTCTCAAACAAAAAAAAAAAAAAAAAAAAAAAAGTGAGTCCAGTAATTCAGCTAAGAAACAGGGGTTCAAATCTTGCCCCTGGCTTCACACATGCTTTGAAACTGTGAATGACCTGAACCTGTTTGAGCAGCCCTTCCTCCTCTCTAGAATGGGAGAGGAATCGTGCCTCTCTTAAAAGGTTTGCTATGAAATAAAGTCTTGGCACTCTTTAGGATGTAGTGTCAAGCCTCACTCTCAGAAAGTTCTTGATAAACAGTAACTATGGTTATTGAGCAGCCAGGGTGGCCCTGGAAGGACCCAGTGTGGGCAAATCCTATCTCATTTTCACTCCTTAGCTTCTTTAGAAGACTTTGCTTGTCAATTCATGTTATTTTGTGTGGGGCTGTGGGTGCCTCAAGGACACCCTTTAACCGTGAGTGACTTCTAGACTTCCACTTGATATATATATGTAAATAGGTGGAGATATACATGTAAATATTGATATGTATCTACTTATACAAATATTGACACCTCTCCCCATTTGGTAGCATTAAATGATGCTTTTCTTGGTTGTCTCCTTTTAAGATTTCACCTAAACTTTCTAGTTTGTGTGCATAAAGCTGTTCATAGTAGTCTGTGATTTTTTTTTGTATTTCTGTGGGGTCAGTGATAACATGCCCATTGTCATTTCTAATTGTGTTAATTTGGATCTTGTCTCTTTTTTTATTACTCTAGCTAATGGTCTATCTTATTAATTTTTTTCAAAAACAAACTCCTGGATTTGTTGACCTTTTGCATGGCTTTTTGTGTCTCAATTTCCAGATACTGGGGCCTACTTGACGGTGGAGGGTAGGAGGAGGGAGAGGATCAGAAAAAATACCTATCAGGCACTATGCTTATTACCTGGGTGATGAAATAATCTGTACAACAAACCTATATAACAAACTGGCATATGTACTCCTGAATCTAAATAAAAATAAAAGTAAAAAAAAAAAAGGTTTTATCAGAAGGAAAAATGTCTTATTCCTGAAATGGACCTTTATACCCAGCAGTAATTTAAGTTTGATTTGGAGAACTTTTTCTCCCTATGAGCTGAAACCATCTAGTAGTTCATTGCTCCCCACTGCAGGTTAGGTAGCAGGGATGTCCATGTGTGCATAAAGGGGACTCCAGAGTGGGGGAAGTGAGGGACGAGCTCATGGCAAAGCCTGGTTGTTTTGATAGGAGCCACCGGCTGCTTAAACTCCATTCTCCCACCCCCACTGTGTCCTTGGCTTGGACCCATAGCAGTTGTCTCCCTTGCTATTCCCACATCTTACTCATAATCACTGACTGTTCTCGATTTGTTTTTTTCCCGATTTCCTTTTTCTTATTCTTCCACCTCCTCATTTTTTTTCCCTTTGGATTCCATTTCCTCCTCTAATTCCCACCAGCCCCAGTTTTCCTTTCTTATGCTGTTCTCTGTGTTGACCAGGCTCCACTGAACATTGCAGAGATTGCTTTGTAGACAGCCAGAAGGTAGTGTGGCCGTGAGTTGACCCTTCTCAGCTTTCTCTGCTCTTTGGTAAGATGAGGCCAAATGATGTAGTGTGCTTCTTGGTCCCAAAGGACAGTGGTCTCTGCTCTCTGTAAATGTCTCCTCTGTGTACACACTTGTGGCCCTGGTGACCTGTTGGATGGTCATTCGGGTGAACTAAATCAGAAGCACAGTTAGTGACTGAAATGGTTTGGCTCTATGTCCCCACCCACATTTCACCTTGAATTGTACTCCCATAATTCGCACACGTCGTGGGAGGAACCCAGTAAAAGATAGTTTGAATCATCGAGGTGGTTTCCCCCATACTATTCTCGTGGTAGTGAATAAGTCTCATGATATCTGATGGTTTTATCAGGGATTTCTACTTTTGCATCTTCCTCATTTTCTCTTGCCACCACCATGTAAGAAGCGCCTTTCATCTCCTACCATGATTCTGAGGCCTTCCTAGCCATGTGGTACTGTAACTTCAATTACACATTGTTTTCTTCCCAGTCTCAGATATGTTGTTATCAACAACATGAAAACAGACTAATACAGTGACCCATCTGTGTGATGAATTAGTTGGCTCAAGGGAGCCTCAACACCCCTCTCTGCCACTGGCCTGCCCAACAGCACAGTGTTCCCATGCTCTAAGCTGCTCAGGCTAAGTTTCATGCCCCTGAGTGTGACTCACAGCTACTGGGGGATGCTCTTGACCACCTGAATCAAAAGTTATCTGCCAGGAAATCTAGATTTTAACAAGTTTCTTGGGTCACTGCTACTCAGAGTGTGACTCTGGAAACAGCAGCATCAGCATCACCTGGAAGCTTGCTAGAAATGCAAATTCACAGCCTCATCCTAGACCTGCTGTATCAGAAACTTTGGAGGTTGTGCCCAGGCTCTGGGTGATTGTGATGCATGCTAACGTTGGCCTGGGTTAAGGGAGCGTATTCATTTCCTAAGGCTGCTGTAACAAATTACCACAAGCTTAAAACAACAGAAATTTATTCTCTTACAGTTCCAGCGGTCAGAAGAGTGAAATCAATTTCACTGACATCAAGTCAAGGTGTCAGTAGCACTGGTTCCTTCTGCAGGCTCCAGGGAAGAATTTTTTTCCTTGCCTTTTTCAGCTTCTTGTTACAGCCGGTATTCCTTGGCATGTGGCCCCTTCCGCCATCTTCAAAGCATATCACCCCAATCTCTTCTGCCATCACATTGCCTTGTCTTCCATCTCTTCCTGTCTTCTTCTCCTAAGGACCCTTATGATGACATTGGGCCCACCTGGATCTTTTGGATTATCTCCTCATCCCCAAATCCTTAATCACAACTACAAAGCTTCCTTTGCCATACAAGGTAACATATTTTCAGACTCTGGAATTAGGACATGGACATATTTGGTAGGTAAGGGGGCTTTATTCAGCCTTCCACAGACACTATCTGAAAAGGTCCTTGTAAATATGTAAATTGTGTCACCTCAAAGCCAACAGACCAGCGTTTATCGAAGGTCTTGGGTGTAATTACCTACGAATCCATGCCGTTCCAAAGGTTAGTGAGAGTAATCCCTAAAGTCCCTTTGAGTGGGCACCTCAGTGCTCTAGGTGCTGTTCAGGGATTGTCTTAGAGATTCTCTAGAACAATCTCCTGAGCAGTAAGGGTGGTTAGATCATTCCTATTACAAGTCAGATAACTAGAACACTGGGCAGACAAGTAACTTGCCCACACCCACACAGCTAACATGAGATAGAGAGTAATGTGAGGCAGCCATTTTGACTCTAAAGCCACACAGGGGGTGGCTTTACTGTAGTCCCTGTATAGATGGTTTCTATTATGACCAGAGAAGTGCTTCTCAAACTGTAGTGTGCATCAGAATAACCTGAAGGGCTTGTTAAAATATGGGCTTCTGATTCAAGAGGTCTGGGATGAGGCTCATGAATCTGCATTCTAACAAGCTCAAGGCGATGTGGGTGATATTGCCAGTCTGCAAGTCAGGCTTTGACTAGCACTGCTGCAGACCTCATTACCAGCTTCAGGCTAAACTCTAAGAACTTCCTGACTTTTAAAGAACTGATGCTCCTCGTCACTTGGTCAAACTTTAGCAAGCATCAAATCACCAGAAAAGCTTGTAAAATTCCTGGTCCACACTTCCACAGTTTCTGATTCAGCAGGTCTGGAGTGAGGCCCATGGATATGCATTTAAGGCAAGCTCCCTTGATGCTGATTCTGCTAATGTCATAATCAATTTGCTCTGGTATAAAATGCATGTCTCAGGGTTACCCTAAGGGCGAGGGAGCTGGGGTACTTATCTACCAGCTCCTCTGTCTTGGTTGAGTTCTGCTCCCAGAGGGTTATAATTCCTCAGCAATTCAGGCTGAGTCACCTTTATTGGCTTTGGGGAAAGACTTTAGGCAAAGAGATGTGGACACTGGCAGTTAGAAGTTGGCTGGTGGGAATCATTGAGGAAGTAAGACCCAAAGGGATAAAGGTGGGGCACCAACAGTATTTTTTACAGTGAGTCACTCTACCTCTCTGAAGCTTTCTCTTGTCACCTACAAAATTTAGGGGTGGAAAGTTGCAGAGTTATATGTACATAAGTAAAATAGACAGAATTCTAAAAATGACCACCCCCCTCAAGATTTTATATTCCATAATCCCCAGAACTGTGAATGTGATGAGCTACTGTTCCAATGATTGTGTTATACTATGTGGTATAGCTGAGTTTTAAAAGGGACATTACCTGGGTAGTCTCATCTAACATGAGCTCTCAAAAGCAGAGAAATTTTCCACTACTGATCAGTAGTGGGATCGCACCTGTGAATAGCCACTGTGGTCCAGCCTGAGCAACATAGTGAGACCCTGTCTCTAATTAAATAAATAAATAAATAAAATTAAAAAAAAAATTAAAAAAAAAAGCAGAGAAATTTCTCTGGCTGGTAGAACAAGAGGAAGGCACAAAAGAAGCCAGAAAGATTCACAGCCTGAGAAGGACTCATCTCACCATTGCTGGCTTGAGGATTGAAGGGGGCTACACAAGAATGAAATGAATGCAGGGCACCTTAAGGACCTGAGAGAGGGGCTCTCAGCCAACAGCTAGCTGAGACTAGGGGCCTCAGTCCTACAGTCATAAGGAAACGAATTCTGTTGACAACCTGAATGGACTTGGAAGCATGTTCTCCCTCAGAGCCTCCAAAAAGTCATGTAGGCCTGCCAACATTTTTATTTCAGACTGAAGAGACCCTGAGCAGAGAATCCATCCATGCCATGCCTAGACTCCTGACCTGTGGAAACTATGAGGTAACGAATTTGCGTTGTTTTAAGCCACTAAATTTGTGGTAATTTGTTATGTAGTAATAAAAAAAAAAAAAAAACTAACTAACACAGTGTGCTTACTTGAGCTTACATATGGTAAACTATAGCTAACCCTGGGTGTCAACCAAACTATTAATAGAAAGAAGGAAACATACTCAACAATGGGCAAGTAGCTATGGGCTGCATTTAGATGGCTGTGGTAGGCTTAACAATATCACCCCCCAAAAAATCTATACCCTAATTCCTGGAACCTTTGACTATATTAGCTTATATAATAAAAGGGATTTTTCAGATGTGATTAAGTAGAGGATCTTGAGGAGGGAGATTATACTGGATTATCTGGGTGCGCCCAATGCCATCACAGGGGTCCTTATATGAGGGAGTTGGGGCCGGGCACTGTGGCTCATGCCTGTAATCCCAGCACTATGAGAGGCTGAGGCAGGCAGATCACTTGAGTTGAGAAGTTCAAGACCAACCTGATCAACATGGTGAAAACCTATCTTTACAAAAAAATACAAAAATTAGCTGGACATGGTGGCCCATGCCTGTAGTCCCAGCTACTCTGGAGGCTGAGGCATAAGAATTGCTTGAACCTGGGAGGCAGAGGTTGCAGTGAGCCAAGATCACGCCACTGCACTTCAGCCTATGTGACAGAGTGAAACTCCATCTAAAAAAAAAAAAGAGAGAGAGAGAGGAAAAAAAGAGGGAGCCAGGAAGATGAGAAATAGAAAAAGATGTGATAATAGACGATTGAATCATAGGTTGGAATGATGCATTTTGTCAGTAGAGAGAAGATTCTCCCCTCCAGAAGGAATATGGGCCTGCCAACAACTTGATTTTAAGCTTCTGAACTCCAGGACTATAAGAAAATACATTTCTCTTTGTGGTAATTTGTTACAGTGGAAGCAAGAAACTAATACAACCACTATCTGAACACTGAGGCAATACCATGAGCAGCAGCACGTAAAGGTTATGAGCCTTTGTACCTGAGGGATGCAGAGCAGAAAAACGTCTCTACTTTTTAGTATTGTAGGCAGATTGGAGAAAGTTCAGGCAAGTTATTGCCCTGTGACCCATTGAAAGCCCTAGGGGAAAAGTGAGTATTGTACAGCTTTTCATGGAGAAGGTCTCCCAAATTTTGATTGCTTTATTCTTAAAAAGCCAACAGCTGGGGGTTCAATTTGTAGAGAGGGAAGGAATCATGGATTGCTTCCAGGGATCTCTCAACTGAACTCAAGTCACTGAATAAGGACACAAACTGGCCTTTCAGTTTAAAAACCTAGGGGCAAGTTTCGCTGCTTGGGTGTCCATGCTGCCAATTTTATAGAAACCGTTTCCTGAATTTAACGATTTTCAGTGTTATTTTTGTCTGTTTTTGTTTTGTAGTTAGTTTCTCTCAAGAAACTCTAGGCCCTTTGCTATTCCAAGCATGCTGCAGAGACCAAGAGCATGGGGCAGCAACAGCAGCCCTGAGAGCTTATTAGAAATGGAGAATCTCATGTCCTTAGAACTGCTGAATCAAAACCCGCGTTTGAACAAGATCCCGGGTGATTTACAAACATTAAAGCTTAGGAAGCCCTGTTCTGGACAACCAGAAGATACAGACAGCATTTCATAGCCATAATTGCTTTCATTTTTATTTTATATATATATATATTTATTTATTTTATTGCATTTTAGGTTTTGGGGTACATGTGAAGAACATGCAAGATTGTTGCATAGGTACGCACGTGGCAGTGTGATTTGCTGCCTTCCTCCCCATCACCTACATCTGGCATTTCTCCCCATGCTATCTCTCCCCAATATATATATTTTTTGAGACAGGGTCTTGTTCTGTTGCCCAGGCTGGAATGCAGCGGTGTGATTATGGCTCACTGCAGCCTCAACCTCCCATGTTCATGTGATCCTCTCACCTCAGCCTCCCAAGTAGCTGGGACTACAGGTGTGCATCACCACACACAGCTTTTTTTTGTATTTTTTTGTGGAGACAAGGTCTTCCTATGTTGCCCAGGCTGGTCTTGAACTTCTGGCCTCAAGCAATCCTCCCACTGTGGTCTCCCAAAGCACTGGGATTATAGGCGTGAGCCACTGTGCCAGGCCCATAATTGCTTTCTAAAAGGAAAAAGTACAATTTTAATTCTTCTAATGTTTAAAAAATTGTTTTATTATAAAAGTAATTAAATCTCATTATAGAAGAATGGAGAAAATAAAAAAGAAAAATTCCACCTTCTTTCCTAAGACTCTAATGTAATCACTATTTTTATAATGGGTATATTTTCATATATGTATATTGTACATCCACATCACACTGTACATTCCTTTAGAATGCTTTTTCAATGAACATCGTCTTAAAATCACAGTTTTACTACCATTACTTCAATGGTATTATGATTGTGGAATGGTTCATTTCACTATTCCCCAATTTTTGGGCAATTGTTCACTAATGTAAACAATGTTGTGATAAATGTCTTAGTGCACATAGCTTTTTTTTTTTTTTAATTTAAGATTTTCTTTAGAATATATTTCCAAAAGGGGAATTGCTGGGCTCCTGGTAATAAACACTCAAAAAAGAACATTTTAAGAAATCAGTGGTACATTGTCTGGAATGGTGTCTAAACCGGGAACTTGTTTTCCTGAGCACAGAAATCTGTTTTTTCATCTAGATTCCATGACAGAGTGATAATACCTCACCCCTGCCTCTTGAATAATTTGGCCTGGTTTCAGCCTATGAAAATGATGCTAGTCTTGTAAGATGCCTAGTGACAATGCTGAGGAATGACCTGCTCTCAACCAAGGATTCTTGTCTTCCAGGACAGTGTCCTTGGCCCTACTACAAAGTTAGGTTATGAGATGTGTGCCCTCTAACCATTTATGCCAGCAAGACTGGTTCACTGAAATATATGAGCCCCAATTTTAACTGTTTTGGTGCATTGTGTTAGAAAGTAGCAGCAGTTGAATCATTGTCACTTGATTTCTGACCCTTCATTTTTCCTGCCTGTCAGCAAGCAAAAGTGGGACTAATATTTGGAATTTTTTTTTCCTAGAACACCTTTTCTTAAACTGTACGATTTCAATGCTTTTCAGTACGAGTCATCACCACAATCAATTTTAGACCATTTTCATCACCTCTAAAAGAAACATTAGGCCAGTTAGCAGTCACTTCCAATTATCTACCAACCCACCTGCCACCCCTTCTCCCCCTACCCCTGGCAACCACTAATGTTTCAGCCTCTGTAGATTTGCCTATTCTGTACATTTCATGTAAATGGGAATCACACGTTATGTGGCCTTTTGTGACTGGGTTCTTCTACTTAGCATAATGTTGTCAAGGTTCATCCATGTCGTAGCATGAATCAGTACTTCATTATATTCGTGGCTGAGTAATATTCCATTCTGAATAATATATCCCTTCTATGGATAGACCACATTTTATTTATCCATTCATTGGTTCATGGATATTTGAGTTGTTTCCAGTTTTGGGCTATTATGAATAATGCTGCTATGGGCATTTATGTACAAGTATTTGTGTGAACATATGTTTTCATTTCTCCTGGGTATATACCTAGGAGTAGAATTGCTGGATGGTATGATAATTTTGTGTTTGACCTTTTGAGAAACTGCCAAAGTCTTGTCCAAAACAGCTGTACAATTTTACATTCCTAACAGTATTGTATGAGGGTTCCATCTTCTCCACATTCTCACCAACACTCCTTCTTGTCTATCTTTCTTGTTATAGCCATCCTAGTGGGTGTGAAGTGGTATCTGATTGTGAGTTTGATTTGCATTTCCCTTATAGCTAATATTATTGAGCAGCTTTCATTGTTTATTGGTCATTTGTATATCTTCTTTGAAGAAATGTCTATTCTAGTCCTTTGCCCATTGTTTTAGTTATCTGTCTTATTATTAGTGAGTTGCAAGGATTCTTTATATATTCTGGATCTAGCTTTGGTCTTTTTCCAAGCCATAGTTTTCCAGTGTGTGTGCATGCATGCGTGTGTGTTTGTGTGTGTAAAATCCAGACATTAGGCATCTTTTAGAAATGGGCCCCTAGAGCAGAAATCGGATCTTTTTCTTGCCTGAGTCTGAGGGTCTGATTAGTGATACTGAACCAACAGAAAAGAGGACAGTTTATTTTCTCTCTTTGGTGCCTCCTAGCTTCCCTACCTAAACAGAGATCTCCAGAGATGGAGGAAACGAAAAAAGGGGTAATAAATCATTCACACTTTAGTAGGATCATCTTGCAAATGACAATGTAAAACCCCAAATGAGAGGATGAGTCCATCAATTGAGCCTGGTGAAATTCACTGCAGAATGAGGTCTTAATGGAAAAACATAAATAATAAAAATGTTCAGGAAATTTAGTCCCAGATTAGCAGGAAATACAAATGTTTAATGTGTTGGACAAATGGTTCTTTCTGAAGAAAAGTGCTGATTCTTTCATTAATGACACATATATGCAGGTTGATTTAAAACGATAGCTGAGTACCTGAAGAAAAGTAGGGAAGCTGTGCCCCAAAGGCCCCTGCCACATGATGGAGCAGCAGCAGGAGAAAGAATGGATGGATCTAGAAGGCCCTTCCTTTTCTTTCTTGCCTGCAAACATCCCTATCACTCAACTCTCAAGTTCAGTCAAGTTTCACCTCTCCCTTGCATTCTCAGACCCCCTCAGTCCACACAGGTCCCCTTGTTCTCCTACTGCTCCACAGCATCCTGTCTCTACCACACAAGCTTGGATTGGATTCTCTGTTTCCTGAGATTGTTTTCTCTTTGAACATTTTGTCTCCCCTACCTCCCTGCAAGTGCCGGAGGCTCAAGGCTGCCATTCCTCAAATGCAAAAAGGGGATCTCACATTATTTGTTGAAGTGAGTTATATTATGACCCATCAGAGTGGGAAATGCTGCCAGCATCTCACACCATTGTGCTTTGTCGCAGTTCTCAGGGCTACTGGCAGAAGAGGGGAACGGAACAGCAGGCCCGGGGGCTGCAGCTTCTGTCCCCGCACCACTTGGCCCTTTCTCTTTGCCTTTTCCCTCCCCGGTGCTTCTGCTTTCTATTTCTGCCTTTTCTTCTCCTTCTTTTAAAGCCCTTCTATCTTTCCCACTAATATAATAGGAAAAAATGGTACTCACAGAACTAAAAGCTTAGCAAGAGCAAAAAAGACCCAAATTATTTGGTTATTTTAAATTTTTTTCTTTTTCTCTTCTCATGTTTTTCATTTTAAAAAATTAGGCTGAGTGAGTTTTTAGGAATTTGTATCTACTTAGTACTGTAGCTGTTGGAAGAGACTTGAAATAGACCATGTAGCCCAACATATAACTTTATAATGAAGAAGCAGAGATTTAGAGAAGTTTAAAGAAAAGGAGGTTCAGGAAAGTGCCTGCCCAAAATAGCACAACCGAGGAGTGGCAGGATCAATACTACAGCCTGGGTCTCATGGCTCCCTGTCCAGTGTGCTCACCCCTGCCCGAGGAAGGGGATTTTTAGGCATATGAATGCCTGCTTCATAAGGAATGAATGTTTGAGAAATGCCACTATTATCACATTTAGCAATATTTGCAAACCAGTTTCAGGTATGCCGATTTAATAGCCTATAAACCTAGGAATTAAATTCAACATCAGACAGAAAGGAAACAATGCATTGCTTTGTCTGACAGTTTCTCTAAATTCATCATGGCAGAGTTTCCTAAAACTCCACAGCCTCCTACCCTGTTAAAATGCTTGCTTATTTCTGGCAGGCAATTAAAACCAAAATCTGATGCTACAACAGGAATCGGGAGCTGGAAAAGTGGTGCAATATCAGATTCAGAAATGAGCATAAATGTCAAGAGGCCTCTGCTGGCATTCTTGTGGTTCAGCCCTGGCACATGTGGCTTGGAGTCAGGCTGTCCTGTGTAATTAAAAGTCATGCTATCTGTCAGGGGAATGCCCTGTTCCAGGATTTGCCAAAAAAAAAAAAAAAAAAAAAAAAAAAAGAAAAAAAGCTGTAGGAAAAAGCTCCATGAAATATATCTAGTCCATGGAATATACTGAAATATATCTGCATGATAATTAGCTGACATTATGGAGGGCAAGAGGCAAACATCGTGGCCCTGAGAAATCCTCATTAACTTGCTTTGAGAACCTTCCAATGAAAATAGAAATAGGGCTTCCTTCCAGCAGAAGCCTTAGGACTAGCTTCCTGTGTTTCATAGGCAGTGGAAACAGCAATCTTTTGTAACCATTTTTTTAGCAAAAAATTTTATATATATCCTTGGTTATATGATGTAATAACAGAAAAAGAAATAACAGGACAAAAAAAGAACCAACACACCGAGATAAAAGACATGGCACAATTGCTGTTTGACGTTTTCTGAAAAGTATCATGATTTGCATGGATTTTTACTTCTTTATCTTCATGATGGTTGAGGCTCTGATTATAGCAATCAAATTTGAGTGGAGAATCAGTTGAATCAGCTCCCAGGATAATGCTATTTTTTGGGAGAATTGTGAAGCTTGGTTTTAGAAGTAATATTCATCTGAATCATACTGAGATGCTGGTTGTCAGGGAGATGATCCTTATAGGGATCCTGGGACAGGATCCAGCCAGGTGGCTGCCAGCGAGCCTGTAGCCCAGTCTTTTGTGACCTCTTGGTTCATCAATACACCCCAGGAGAGCACCATCCCTCCCCAGAGAGACATGACAGCAGGAAGGCACCCATGTTATTTCAGTCTTGCCACTTGTGGTTCATACCTTACACCTCTAAAAAGGCCAATAGAAGAAAACTCAGGGCCTGTGTGTCTCTAAGTTAACCATTTCTTACTTGAGAACAAGCAAATCATGGAGTGTCAATGGTTTATTGAAATATCGAGGAGCTGGAGGGTATTTTGTTCTGTAGATATTCATCGAGTGACTGCTGGGTGATCATCTGTCCATGAGAGGCAGTGATGATCAGAACCATGGGAAAAAAGAATCCAGCCCTCTGGGAACTTACAGTTGGAGATTGGCCACAGCTGACTCCCTTGTGCAAGGATGAGTTATATAAAGAGTGCTTTTGTTTCACTGACACTGAGACACACATCTCCATCCATCCTCCACCTTACCCAAGAGTCATGGGACTCAAAAGAAAATTGCAGGAACTGCCTGCTTCAGAGAATCTTCAGATGCTTATTGGCCACATAGTATTCATCACATGGGAGTCAGATGGTATTTTACATAGTCTGTGCCTGATTCCAAGAGTGAAAATTTTCAGGGGTTTTGTAAATCCCAGCATATCAGTGTTTGCTCTGTAATTCTCCAAAGCCCTCCCATCAGTAAGGCCACCCATATAACACAAGCTGAAGTAGGAGAGGGAGCCAATGGCATTGTCTCTTCCTTTCATAGATCATGATTTATACCATTATGTCCTGGGCCTTAAAGATCCCAGGTTGCTTCAATTTGAACCGTCAGGATCTGGGCTCTTACCTGATTGAGTTGAAAAGCAGCAGACTCATTCCAAAGCAATTTATCGGATAAACAGGAGAAACAGTGAAAGAGTGAGGGAGTGAAAGAGGGAGAGTGTGGGAGCGATCAAGAGACTTTATACAGATGCTCAGGAAGCCCAGTGTGTTCAGCCTGAAGGTTTAATTAGTTCGATGAGTCATCTCTACTCCAGACACTTTAGAGCAATGCTTCTCAGTCTTGAATACATATTAGAATCCCCTGGGGAGCTTTTGAGAGGTACAGACGCCCAAGTCCTATCCCAGATCAATTACATACACCTGAATCACAGAAGCAGTATTTATTAAAGTTTCCACCGCTGTATAGAATCCTCAGATGACTGAGAACCACTGAGTTAGATTTCTGGTAGAGAATTGAGAAGAACCAGATTTTAAAAAATCCTCTGCCCTTTTGAGTATACCCCAATTCTATTTACATGTAAGACCTCAGCATTATTAGTATCCGGCCTCAGTAACCTCAACTTGTTACTATTCTCAACATTTTGTGTTACCAAGAGAATCCTGGATATATGTATATGTAAACGCATGTAAGTATATAGTAATGAATCTGTGTAGAGTTTGGTTCATGGCTATGTTTCTGGGACCAAGATACATAATTACTTCCTTTTCATCAGGTGGGCATTTGCCTTTTTTGTGGCCCTGGCCTTTGAAAACCCAGCCATTCCTTTATTGGGAGAACACGTGTTGAGCCTGGGCTAGGCACTGAAGCATACAAAAGAGCACAGGATGGCAGGGCAGGTCTGTGGAGCCTGGCCAGCCAGTGGGGAAGAAGGCAATGTAGCATCCAATGAGGTGGTGTTGCGACTAGGTGAACTGGGCACTAATAGAGGTCTGGGACTGGATTGATGGGGTCAGGGAAAGAGCTGACTTGAGTGATGAGCAGTAGCTTGCCTGGCAGCTCAGGGTGAGAATGGAAAAGTAAGTGGGGGTGGGATAGGGAAGAAATTCATCCATGAGCCTCCTTCTTGTCCTCATCTATAATACACCATTGAGAAACAAGGCAAAGCGGTACTGTATAATGTTATTTTGTCCTAACGGGGTTTTGGACACCTGTTCGCATGGGAAAAAGCGATACAATCCTTGCCCTTTAGGAAGCTTCAGTCTAATCAGGGGCTCAGAATTATGGCCTGCATTACCATTCTTTCCTTTTTGAATGGATTTCCCCAAAAGCAGTTCATTGAATCTGCTACAACTGAATGCAAGAGAAACCCAGTAAAGCAGTTAAAGAACCTCATTACATGTAAGCTTCCAAAGCAGTGGGCCTCAGACTTCAATGTGATAACAACACCCTCTCATCGTATGTCACTTTGCCATTTATCAGCATATTTGATCTTCATGAAAGCTTTGTGAGGTAGACCAGACAAGACAAGCAATATTATTCCCACTTTACTTGACCCAAAGGATCAAATGACTGACATGAAATTAGAAAGCAATGCCTTGTTCTAGAACCCACATCTTCCTACTTCTTATCTCTTCTTCATTCTGCCCAATTCTTTTCTTCTGGCTGAACACGAATTTGTCACAAATGTCTCTATGTTATGCCATTTATAAAGGAGAGAAGGCTTGTCCTGGAATAACTCAATTTGAGGAGAACGTGTTAAATTTAATTCTTAGTTCTCAGTTTTGTATCTTAGCAACCACATATATTTAGTAATGACTACTTCGATTCCTATAAAGCATGTCCAATGTGCACTGGGTTTCATATGTACTCCTCGAGGAGGATTATAATTTAACTGCAGCTTTGGTCTAAAACGCTAATGACTCCTTCATACTTAGAATCTTATTTTTCACTCTCTCTGCTGTGCATATGATGTGTGAAATTCTGGCTCATTCTCATTTTAAAAAGAAATCTTTTTAAAGGAGGATGATACTAATTAGGGAATTTTTTTCCTTAAAAGTTGTCTACGACTTTAGTAAAGTTATGGGAATTTATATGCGCATGACCTTTTTGGAGAGCACTTTGATAGTGAGTATCAAAAACCTAAAATATATTCTCTATTTGACTTGCTAACTCCACCTCTGGAATCTGTTCTAAGGAAAACAAATCTAAAATGCAGAACAACATTTATTCATAAAAATCTTCATTGAAGCATTATTTATAAATAACAAAGCATTATCCACAGTAGGGAAAAAGTGGAAATAACCTAGAAAACTAACAATTTAGTGGACTGGTTGAGTTCAATTTTACATAGTCATAAAATACAATATTATGTCTCTATTAGAATAAGTAATTCTTTTAGTGATAAAATGCTAATTATATTAGGTTAAGCGATTAAGTGGCATACCACAGTATACATGTTTTATGAATCTAGCTATATAAAACCAGATAGCTGAGAGGGAAATACACCAAAATGTTAAAGGTAGTTGTATCTGGAAGGTATTCTATTGGTAATTTATTTTTCTTATCTATTCATATTTTTCTGGTTTTCTCAAGTATCTACCATGACTATGCCTTATTTTTATAATCAGGAAAAGGATTGTGTTTGAAAGACTTTCCTTGTGTACTAAATGTAGGTTCTTTACACACATTTACTTTTAATAGTTCTAAGAATATGCTTCAGTGGGCGGTACCGTGAGGAGTAACTGGAAATCATCTTGGCACTGGCCCCCTGCTTCTACTTCTGACTTCCTGTGACCCATTCTCAACACAGCAGCCAGAGGGATGTTCTTAAAATATAAGAGTGAATTTTTGGCCAGGCATGGTGGCTTACGTCTGTAATCCCAGCACTTTGGGAGGCTGAAGTGGGTGGATTGCTTGAGCCCAGGAATTTGAGCCCAGCCTGGGCAACATAGTGAGACCCCTATCTCTGCAAAACAATGTTGAAAATTAGCCAAGTATGGTGGCTCATGTCTATAATCTCAGCTACTCAGGAGGCTGAGGTGGGAGGATTGCTTGAGCCAAGGAGTTTGAGGCTGCAGTGAACTATGATCATGCCACTGCACTCCAGCCTGGGCGACAGAGTGAGACCCTGTCTCAAAAAAACAAATCCATAAATGTATATAATATAAAAAAGTCAATTTTCCTGTTCTCCAGAGGTTTCTCATCTGATTAAGGCACTGCCTTTAGGACAGCTGACAAAGCCCTGTGGGATCTGCTACCCCTCCTAGCCACCTATGCTTTCCCACTCCATCTGCTCCATCCACACTGGCCTTCTTGCTGTGCTTTCTAGAGGCTAGGCATGCTCCTGCCTCAGGGCCTTTGCACTGTCTGTTTTCTCTACAGAGAATGCTTTTCTCTCAGACATGGCTGCTCCCTCTCCCATCTTCATGTTTTTTCTCCAAATATCACTTTCTCAGTTAACCTTCCTTAACCAACCAGTTCAGATCTGTACAGCCCACTCTCATGCCAATATCCATACCACAGTCTCTAACCCTCTTACTGGACTAATTTACTTAAATCTGTAGGACACATCATCCTTTAATATACTATACAGCACCCTTCTTCATCACTGGCCTTAATCTGCAATTGGCAGACCAAGAGATTGAGCTCTCCTAGCTCACTTGCACAATGATAATGTGCAAATTTTGTTTTGTGCCATTTTTCATCTTCCAAAATGCTTTTATTTTGGCAGAGAAATGAGCACATTTGTGTATTCAGTCTTACATCTGTCTATTTATTGATTTGTATATTTATTGCACATTTATTAAAACTGACATGTAAAGATACATCATATAGATGATCTTTGCTATATGATTTAGGTCTCTGCCAATTCTGTTTCAGCTCTTATTGGATACATTTCTGTTGTTGGATACATTTCTGAAATGGCCCTGAGATAAAGCCATACCTTATTTCATTAAAATGTATATTTATTTGTTTTTTAATGGGTAGTATATTCACATGGCTCAATAGTCCAAAGATAGAAAAGGGTACACAGTGAAACATTTCATTTGTATCCCTGTCTTCAAGCTACTCAATTACAGTCCCTAATGATCAGTCCTGTTAGCAGTTTCATACGTATTTTTTTTTTTTTTTTTTTGAGATGGAATCTTACTCTGTCGCCCAGGCTGGAGGGCAGTGGCATGATCTCGGCTCACTGCAACTTCTACCTCCCGGGTTCAAGTGATTCTTCTGCCTCAGCCTCCTGAGTAGCTGGGATTCCAGGCGCCTGCCACCATGCCCAGCTAATTTTTGCATTTTTAGTAGAGACGGAGTTTCACCATGTTGGCCAGGCTGGTCTTGAACTCCTGACCTCGTGATCCACCCGCCTCAGACTCCAAAAGTGCTGGGATTACAGGCATGAGCCATTGTGCCTGGCCTCATACGTATTCTTATGGAGATATTTTATTTATACAAGAGCAAACTCATAGGTAATATATTTTTCCCCTTTTTTTACCCAAATGATAGTGTACATACACACCATTCTGTACCTTGTTTTTATTCTTAGTTTATCAAGGAGATGATTCCATATGAGTACATAAAAATTCTCCTTACTTTTTTTGTAGTGGCATAGTATTCTGTCGTGTGCATGCCTCATAATGGACTTAGTCCCTATTGGTGGATGTCTGGATGGTCTATGTTATTTCCACTATTTTGTCATCATAAATGATGCTTGTCCACAAGTTACTTTGCACATATGCAAACCTATCTGTTGAATACATTGTTAGAAGTGGGTCACTTTGTCATTTTATACATTTGTAATATTGCCACATGCCTGGTTTTTGGATAGGAGGACACAGGATTATAAAGATATCAATCCTCCATAAGTGAATGAAAGATTTTGACATGATCACAACCAAAATACCAATGGCATTAATTTCTGGAACTTTAAGTTAGCGCATGTTGCACCCCTGCTCAACAATGGCTTTTCACCTTACTGGGAGAAACAGCCTAAGTATTTACGTGTGCCTGCAAGGTCCTCCTTGACTTCACTTCCTGTTACTTCTCTGCCCTCCAGTTCTCACTCACTTTGCTCCAGGTACACCAACTTCCCACCTCAAGGCCTTTGCATGTGCTGTTTCCACTGGTCTTCCTCCAGATATTGGTGCAGCTTACTCCTCCACCTCAACTGCCAAATTCTTAATGAAACCTGCTCTGATTACCTGGTTCTGTACTTCCCCTGCTTCTTATCTTCCTTCCCTGTTTTTTCTTTCTCCATGTCAGTTGCCACCCTCAGACACTGATTTGACTGATTTGTTTATGTCTGTCTCTCCCAGCTGGAATGTAAGCACCCTGTGGGCCAGAATCTTGCCTGTTCTGTTCACTGCCGTGTCCCAAGTACTTAGCCCGCTGCCTGGTACTTCATAGGTGCTTAATTAACATTCATGGATATGAATAAACATGTGAGAATGACTAGGGAGTTCTGGGGGAAAGTGATTAACGGTTAAAGAGTGGTTATTAGTTTGACCAGCTAGTAAAATGTGTGATAAAGCAACACAGTTTTGTTTCTGGACCAAGAATAAATTCAGTAGAAAAATAGAACAAAGAGTTCATAAATAGACCCAAATCCATATGATAATTTAAAATATAATGCAAGTCACATATCAAATCTAAACAGATGGGTTATACAATAAATAGCTTTGGAATACCTCTCTAGTTATATGGGGAAAAACAAAATGAAGTCACTACATCTCTCTTTAAATAGAGGGACCAATAATATACATGTAAAAAAAATAGGCCGGGCACGGTGGCTCACACCTGTAATCCCAGCAATTTGGGAGGCCAAGGCAGATGGATCACCTGAGGTCAAGAGTTCAAGACCAGCCTGACCAACATGGTGAAACCCCGTCTCTACTAAAAATACTAAAATTAGCTGGGCATGGTGGCAGGCTCCTGTAATCCCAGCTACTCAGGAGGCTAAGACAGGAGAATCACTTGAATCTGGGAGGTGGAGGTTGCAGTGAGCCAAGATTGAGACGGAATAAGACTCTGTCTCAAACATAATAATAAAAATAAAAGTACAAAATAAAACACACACAAAAAATCCAAGACTAAAATTCAAAGAAATTAACTTGGGAACAGTCTTTTGGGGCATGGCATAAAACTAAAAAGATATATAGGAAAAGATTAATAAATTTCGTTAAAAATAAAAAAGCTTCTGCAGGGAAAATCATCATAAACAAAGTTAGAAAACAACACATACTAGTGAAGACTTTGCAACATATATGACTTAGCATTAATTTCCTAAAATTACAAAAATCTCTTATAAATCTATAAGAAAAAGATAAGGAACCCAACAGAAGAATGGGGTAGGACATGAGTAAGCAGTTCTCAGAACAAGAAATCTCAATGGTCAATAAATAGTGACAATGCTTACTTTCATTTATAATTTAAAAATGCAAATTGAAATATCAAGAAAATACACTAAAGGAATTTCAGATTGACAAAGATCTAGTGATTCGTTAATAGCTAATATGGGCAGGGAAGAGGAATAGACACACTCATCCATTTGTCGGGGGCAGTGCAAATTTGAGCAATCTCTTTGCAGAGCACTTTGGCAATAACTATAAAATTCAAAGCTGGACATGCTCTTCGATATAGCAATTCCACCTCTAGAAATTTATCCTACAGAGACAAAAGTGTGCAAAAAAGATTCATGTTCAAGGATGTACATGGTAGTATTATTTACATTAGAAAACACTGGCCAGGTATGGTGGCTCACACCTGTAATCCCAGCACTTTGGGAGGCCAAGATGGTCAGATCACTTGAGATCAGGAGTTCAAGACAAGCTGGGCAACACGGTAAAACCCTGTTTCTACAAAAAATAGAAAAATTAGCCGGGCCTGGTTGCATTTGCCTGTAGTCCTAGGTACTCAGGAGGCTGAGGCAGGAGAATCACTTGAACCCGGGAGGCAGAGGTTGCAGTGAGGCGAGATTGCACCACTGAACTCCAGCCTGGGTGACAGAGTGAGACCCTGTCTCTAAATAAATAAATACTTAACTGTCCAGTAATAAGGAAATACTGGTTAAATAAACTATTCTGCACCCATACAATGGAATGCTCTATAGCCATATAATAAGTGACCTGGGGCTTATATGTGATTATATGATACAAGACCCAGTAAATGCAAACCGTGCATGTAGTATATTTTCATTTGTAATATAATGGATATCAATATATTGTTGTATATGTACAAAAACTTTCTGGAAAGATTCAGTTACCCCTGGGTAGTGGGATTTGGGTCTAGGTTTGGGGAGGAAAAATTTTACCTTTCTTTTTTCTTTTTTTATGACAGGGTCTCACTCTGTGTCCTAGGCTCAACATCCTGGGCTCAGGTGATCCTCCCATGTCACCTTTTAGAGTAGCTAGGACTACAGGCACTTGCCACCACACCCAGCTGATTTTCTTTTGTTTTCTTTTTTTTTGGAAGAGACAGTTTTGCCATGTTGTCCAGGCTAGTCTCAAACTCCTGGGCTCAAGCCATCTGCCCACCTTGGCCTCCCAAAATGCTGGGATTACAGAGATGAGTCACCACGCCTGACCTGGTTCTCATTTTTTCAATGTGCATGACTTATTATAACAACATAAAAACAGGTTAACTTATACTCTAAACATGGTTCTAATTGTAGAGGGCTAAGGTCCAACTGTGGAGGGTAGTTATGAATTGTATGTATTCCTATTATCTTTGTCAGCAATAATAAAAGGAACTTTGCAGAGGCCAGAAGCTGGAATCAAAAGAGAATCTAAGAAATAGAAACTTGAAGCTGGGCCTGGTGGCTCATGCCTGTAATCCCAGCATTTTGGGAGGCCAAGGTGAGCAGATCACCTGAGGTCAGGAGTTCGACACCAGAGACTAGCCTGGCCAGCATGGTGAAATCCTGTCTCTACTAGAAATACAAAAATTAGCCAGGCATGGTGGCAGGCACCCGTAATTCCAGCTACTCAGGAGGCTACGAAAGGAGAATCACTTGAATCCAGGAGGTGGAGGTTGCAATGAGCCAAGATCAAGCCATTGTACTCTAGCCTGGGTGACAAGAGTGAAACTCTGTCTCAGAAAAAAAAAAAAGAAAGAAAGAAAGAAAGAAAGAGAGACTTGACTGAAGTCCATGAGGTCAGATAAAGTTATTTTTATCTCCCAACCAAAGTAACATCCCCACTTTCCAAATGTACAGATGATTAGCCTCAAGCGTGCTGTAGTCTGAGAGAATAAGGTTTGCATTATGCATCTTCTTACTAAGGGGATGACCTAGGGAAGGTTATTTGGGTCATCTCCATCAGTTATTAAGCTCTATAAGGCAAACTTGAAATAACAGTGTTTAAAAAGTGGTAGAAGTTTTTTCCCCCTCTCTTGCAAAACAATCATTCTAAAGCTTGGAACTCCAGGGTTGGTATGATGGCTGTAGCTCCATGATCATCAGGTATATAAGCTCCTTGTACCTTCCTGCTCCACGTCTTAGCAAATCGCTTCCATCTCAAGATTGCCTCAATATTCAAGGTGGCAGCTGGAGCTCTAGCCATAATGCCAGAGTTCTAAATAGCAGGAAGGTATAAGGAAAGAAGGACATGAAAGTCAACTCTTGATTGATTTAGCTTTCTTTCAGCAACCTTCCAAGAAGGCCCACACACTTTTACTTAGCTCTTCTTAGACAAATACTTGTCACATAATCACATCTAGCTGCAAGGGAGGCTGGGAAATGTGGTCTTTTAGCTGATGACATTGTTACCCTGAATAAATCCAGCCTTTTGTTGCTCATGAAGAAGGGGAGATTAGACATTATGTGACAATTTGACGCCTTTTTCTACTCTTTAAGCTTAGTTTAATCTGCAATAATAATAGGCTTTCCAGGGGTGATGTCAGGCACAAATCAAATAGTGAATGCAATGCATAGCCTATAATAGATGTTCTATTACTTGGTTCCTTCCTCTTCTTTTTTTAAAATGGACTTTCAAAGACATTGTTTCATCTGAGAAGGCAAGCAATAATGAAGGCAATATTGGTTATATAATTTCTTCAAAACTGAGTTCTTGAGTTTTCATTTATATCTGCCATAGTTGATGAATTCTAGTTAAAGGAAGGGTTTGTCTAAAACCCAATTTGGCCAAGTATTGTTTGACTTTATTAAAAAGGCTGACAGATTGCTTAGCTGAATTTTAAATATTAAGAAAGCTATGTAGCACAATAGTGTCTGATTTAGATGGCTTGTGTTGGGTATGTAAGGAATTATATGTAAAATCTTAGAGGCAAGGCAGTATGAAAAAATAGTTAACAGCATAAGCTACAGAGTCAGGATTCTGGGTTTAACTCTTACCTCACTTTATACTAACTCTGTGATTAGGTTGCATTATAACTCAAAGGTAAATATATTTTAAAGATGTAATTACAGTTCCTAATCAGTTGACTTTGAGTCAATCAAAAGAGAGATGATCCTGGGAGGGTCTGAACTAATCAAGTGAATTCTTTAAAAGAAAAGAATTCTCTTGCTGGTTTTAAAGAAACTGAGAAGGGTCCCTCCATACTCTTGGAACTGTACACCCATTGGAACCCTTAAGATAAAGCTAACCAGAGAAGTTTCTCCCCAGAAGAAGATGGCATTCTTGATCTGAACAGCTTTTCTCAAGTTCATAGAACAAGACTTCTCTACTGTCATGAGACTCTCATTTTTGAATATTTTTTCTTGTTTATGCCTCTCTGAACAATAGAAATTAAAAGGGGTTCTGTTATGTACACTTATGGGGTATACTTTTATTTGTGAAGGATTTTGCCACCAGCCTTATACATAGATAACCTTATACTTTGGTAGATAAAAGATGAAAGCCCAATATAGGTGAGAGACTTTAATGGCACATATGTTGCCTCATAATCAGTCAAATACAGAATATTGATTCACTCCTCTTAACCCACATCATGGGTTAAAAAAAAATTGCCAGGAAGCCTTCACTCTTCTAAAAGGGCACCATTTGTTAGGTCCTTTTTGCACGGCTTGGAATAAAAGAGGCAATTATTAGAAATGTATCACTCGTTATAGGCTCTGTAGCAGATTCTACTCTAAAGGCTATGGTTACACAACAGACTTTAAATTCTCTTGTGAAAGTTATGCTAAATAATAGAATTGGCTAAACAGAGAAGTATCTGTGCAGCTGCTGGCATGTGTGGCCTATGGAGAAAATATCAGGTATTATAGAGATTCAGTTGTAGGGGATTAACAAAGAGACTGCTTAGCAAAGTGAATAGACTATTTACCTAGCTCATTCTTTGATCTATTTGATTTTAGGTGGTTTGGTTTATGGGGACCCTGGGTAAGCAGCATACTCCAAACTCTCAGTATTATCCTCCTGATATAATAATAGTCTCCCTGGTGTGCTATATTTTCTCCAAGTTTTAAATGTTTGCATACAGCCATCTCTAGAATGTCAAATGGTCTCTCTTCAACTGGAATGACAAGAGCTGAAAGAAATGTACAGCTGTGAGGTCACCATAACCTCTGAATGACATGCTGAGACCAGAAACCCAAAATGATGGTAACTGAAAGTGGCACTAAGGCCCTAAGTTTTGTCACGTTCTCACCTAAGTTAGAACCTGATCAAAAGGGGAATTTTTAAAAAAACAAAATTATGGGAGGCCACTGTTTTGGACTGAGCTCATGCACTACACCCCAAAACACAAAACCAAACCAAAATGGAGTTGCTCATGCTAAATGTGACATAATCAAGCTAATACTTTAAGGAAACACATAGATCCTAGAACAGACCAGTTTTTGTTTTTTTCCTGTAAACAGGATATTCTAGCATGAGGGGGATGCCCTCTACTCAGTCCTTGTTCCTACCTTTGCAAAACTCACTGTTCTACTGTTTCCCAGTGAGTTTCAAGACCAAATAAGTACATTTACAATGGTAATATTGACATCAATAACTAAAGTTTTGATCAATCTTTCAAAATTGAGTAAATGACCAAAAGGGGGGAATTGTTAAAGCAAACTAAATATGGCCTGAGAAGGACTCCATACCTTTATATTTGAGTCTTTGTGGACAAACTGCAGCCTAACTTAATAGGTAGACAAGACTGAAAACCCAATTTAGGAGTATGTGCCTGTAATAATAGCTGAGGCTTGACCAATCCCAGCAGCCATACTTCAACCATTCACACACTGCTGAGTGAGAGAGTCCTGTGTCCGGGAATGGAGCTGAAAATGGTCCCTGGCTGACAGCTAGCAAGAAGACTTGGACCTCAGTCCTACAACAGCAAGGGACTAAATTCTGCCAACAACTGTGTGAGGTTAGAAGATGACTCCGGGCCTTAGATGAGAACGTGGCTCAGCTAGAAGTTTTATTTCAGCCCTGTGAGACCCTGAACAGAAAACCCAGTTATATAGTGCTGAGACTCTTGACCAATGGAAACTGTAAGATAATAAATTTGTGTAGTTTTAAGCTGCCAAGTTTGTGGTAATTTGTCACACAACTATAAAAATATAAATTCAGGGAACGATTTATCTTGAATTCCTCTAGAATAAGGGTCAGCACACTATGGCCTAGCTCATGTACCAAATCCAGCCTACCATCTAAATTTGTAAATACAGTTTTGTTGGAAAATAGCCCATGCCCATTTCTTTACATATTGTCTATGACTGCTTTCACATTGCAATGCTACAGTTGTACAGTTGCAATGCCTAAAATATTTACTATCTGGCTCTTTCCATAAAAAATTTGATTACCTCTGCTCTAAAAGAAGACCTTGAGATAAGTATTTGAGAGCAAGGATTTACTCTCAGTAACTACTTGAGTGGTGATTCCAGCACACACTAGGAAAGTGGGAAGATGAGATGGGTAAAGGAAGGAAACCAAGGAAGGGTGCATTATTGAGCTGGCTATCCTTGTGGGTGTCGGGCTTAGTTTTGCCAGAAAGCTCTGGGAAACAGTATAGAACATGCACCTCGGAGTTCTATGCCCATTAGGGCAAGGGAGTCGGGGTATTTATTTATCAACTTGGGTCACTCATTCGTTGAGGACTGCTGATTCTACAGCTTTGAAGAAGGCTTTTGGTTGAAAAGATGCTGACAGGCAGTTGGAAACCAGATTTTATTGGCAAAATACACAATACAAAAATACAAAAATTAGCTGGGCATGGTGACGCATGCTGTAATCCCAGCTACTTGGGAGGCTAACCCACGGAGTTGGAGGTTGCAGTGAGTACAGATCGCACCATTGCACTCTAGCCTGGCGACAGAGGGAGACTCTGTCTCAAAAACAAACAAACACAAAAACAAAGCTGGTGGATAGCAGTGGGGCAAGGACAGGGTTTGCTACAGGAGGAGAAGGACTTGAGGACAAGTCTAACTTCTCTCCATTGCCTCACCTCTCTGACAACCACTCCCCAGAGAAAAAGGAGTGACACCTCTAATTAGTGAATTTCGTAGAAGGAGATGAGCGTGCTTGGCTCAGGGTTTTTTCTCTTCCAAATTTGCTTGCCCACATAAAGGGCCCATTCTTGTTTGCCCTCCACTATGAAAGGAGCTTATGGGGTGAGCACTGCCCCCAGCAATAGGGGAGCCCACAATTGAGTTCAAGTCAATGGGACTGCATTGGGAAGTCCATTTGGAGCTGAATTTAAAGCCACGGTCTTTAATTATCTTATTAGTAACAAAGCGGATTATTTACATCTCCACTGGTTATACTTCTCAATTGGTCCTGGACATGGGAAGAAAATAGGGCTGCAATTTGTTAGGCTTTTAAACCCCACAGATGATTATTATTTTTGTGGACTGACTTCCTTAGGTTCTTAATATAACCTAACAAATTACTGTGAAAAACTCAACTAATGCCCAATTTTGTGGAATGGATGTCTTGTGGCTATATTTGCTCAGTATAGTTTGTTTCCTTGTATGAAACAAGACTAAGTACAGAGTATTCAATGTTGTATTAGAAATCTACTTTTCCAATCAGGATACAAAACTGATTTTCTGGAAAAAATGACAGAAAAGTGCTGTGTACTGAAACATTCTCATAATGTATTAATGCTCTTCTCTTCATAACTTGATCAACAATGGCCTTTTGTGACCTAGAGAGACACATTATATTCTAAAGCAGAAATGTCAGATATACATGACTACCATAAAAAGAGACTTGAAAAGGGAATGCCATTTACCCCAGGGAAAGTGGAAGGAAGTCATAGATGAGCAAACAGTAACGACTTTTATGGTTTTTTTAGAAACTTTATTCTTATACCCATTTGCTTTTTACTTCATGCATAATGAGATTCATGCATAATGAGATTCTCTGCTAATTGTGTTGTTTCTATTTAGTAACTACTTTTATTTCTACTGTGCTAACAAACAAACAAACAAAACAAAACAACTAAAACAACAAAACCCTTGAAACATCTTATGAAATGGCCCTAACAGAAAGTATAAAGAAAATTGACCAGGGAAATGGAAAAGTTGGACTAAGCATGCTGTAAATGTGGTTCAGGTGGACAGAGGATGTGAGTTGGGAGTCAGTGATGGGTGAGATTTGCCATGGCTGGCTTACATCTTGAATAGTCCAGCTCCTCACTGTCTTGACATTTGGCTTTCTCACACTGTGGCTGGTGGCCATATGTATCAGAAAGAATTAGTGCCAGCTGGAGGTAACAAAGACTTCAAATCACAGTAGCTCAGGAAAATGAAGTTTACTTTTCTCATGTCAAAGTCATGGTGGGGCAGTCCAGAGATGGTGTGTGACTGCTGTGTTTCATGAAGTCTTCAAAGACCCACACTCTTTTCATCTCAATGCTCTATCATCCCCAGAGTGTGGCCTTCCATCTATGGTGGAGAATGAAGGTCAGCCACTATGTCAGAATTCTGGGCAGCAGGAGAGGGAAACGATGAAGAGGGAAACTGTGCAATGGGCATGCACCAGTTGTCTTTTAAAGGAGGTGCCTGGCAGCAGCCACAGGGCTCTTTTGCTCACACCTCATTGGTTAGAACATAGCCACATGGCCACACCTAGCAGCAACAGACGCTAAGAAATGGTCTTTCCATGTGCCTGGCTGAAAACCAAGGTTTCTATTACTGTGGAAGAAGGGACTTAGATATTGGGGAATGATCACGATGGACCAGAAATTGTTCACTGGGATGCACCCTCCATATGTTGTTCCCAAATGCTTGTTCTAAGGGCTGGTGCCAACAAACAAGAAGGTATTCACTAGGATCTACTAAAAACGTAAGCAAATTTGTGCAAGGTACTGATTTTTTAATAGTTTTCTTTAGGGAACTGTCTTGCATTCTGCCTTTATCTTGCCATTATGTCTTATGGATTTTTTAATGTTAAAATGTTATTTCTTTTTGAAATCAGGATGGGAATATGTGGTTGTTGTTGGCTACCCTGTGTCCTTACTCCTAATCTACTTGTGTTCTAGGAATTCTACTGCACTCACTCCAGGGAGTTCCTTCCTCAGTCTTTGACAGGCACCCCACTTGAGTGCTCTCAAGTGCCTTTTCCCATGATGGTGTAATGGTCTGTTGACTTGGGTAGTGGGTTCAAATCTTGATCTTCAAGCTCTAATGTTCAGAAATGAAATCTTACTATTCTGCAATTGATGTTAATTTCTATTTCAACCCCTCATTCAGCAGAGTGGAGGAAATGTAAATTTATTAGAATCATGACTCTTCCCTTTTCCGTGGCATTGGGTCTAAATTTGGAGTTGGGGGTGGGGGTGGGGATCTGGGCTTTGGGTCCTCTGTTCACTTCTGCATCAGCTGAGTTGTTCCTTTTCCTGCTTGACTCTCAATCACCCTTCCCCATGGATTCTGTTCCTCATCCTGTTGTCAAGGGCCTATCCAGCCAGGTTTTCTCTCAGCTCTCCAGTTTCTGTTGGAAGACATGGGAATAAACAAATGTGTTTTCACTGCACTAGGCCACAGGAATTTCTGTGGAGCTCCCTAAGACACTGTCCTCTTCTGCCAACCTCTAATATATGGGGAACACCCTCCCACGCTCATGCATGGCTGTCTGAGACCCCTCTTCTGGAGACCATAGAGCCATATTGTAGTAGGCTTTTGTTTGCAAGTGAAATGACTTAAAAGTATGAATTGAATCATTTTATTTTTATTTATTTATTTTTATTTTTGAGATGGAGTCTTGCTCTGTTGCCCAGGCTGAAGTGCAATGGCACGATCTCAGCTCACTGCAACCTCCGCCTCCTGGGTTCAAGCAATTCTCCTGCCTCAGCCTCTTGAGTAGCTGGGAATACAGGTGTCCACCATCACGCCCTGCTGATTTTTGTATTTTTAGTAGAGTTGGGGTTTCACCATGTTGGTCAGGATGGTCTTGAACTCCTGACCTTGGTCTCCCAAAGTGCTGGGATTACAGGTGTGGGCCACCATGTCTGGCTGGATTGAATCATTTTATATGACAAGAAGGTTGGACGTAGACAGGCTAATTCAGGTGTCAGCTCTGTTAAGTTTTCTCAGCTATTCTCTTGGCTTCCCCCTTAGTTATAACATACTTGGTGTGGTGCCAAGCACCATGATCTCTCCTGACCACATCCAAAGCAGCAAGAAATGGTACTTCGCTTTCTTTCAAGAAGGAAAAATCTTTACAAGACCCTTCCCCTTCATAAGTCATTGGGCAGGACTGGGTCACTGGATTACCATGGCTGGTTTAGAGCAATCATGATTCACTCCCTGGGTCTCAGTACATTGTCACCCACTGTCTGAATACTATCAGGGTTCAGGACAGCCAATAATGTCTGCCACAGATTCTTTCTGTCCTCTCCTTACCCTAGAGTCTTCTGTGGGTGGGATGGGGGTGTAGCAATGCTAGGACCAAAAACATACCTATGCATGTATAACTGCCCCTCTGACACCCTCACTCCCACAGGGAGTTATCTGGTGGAAAAGTGTGGCTGGAAGAAGTTGGCAAAGCATTGTTTTATATTCTTCAGTATTGATGGTATTTCCACATATGAATTCTGTCTCTCCTGAGCATGAGGCTTTCGGAACTCAAAAACCCAGAGGTGACTCATATTTGCACACTTTCCAGATCTCATCTCTTCTCTGAGTTAATGAACAACCGAGCAGGGGCAGGGTTACAGGGAAGAATATTTTCTCATCACACTCGTCTGTACCGCCAGGTAGACTGCAGCTTCTTGAGGGCAGAAGCTTACCCTAATATCCCCAGGACTTGACACTTAGCAAATGACCAAACTTGTCACAAACTAAAAAGATAAAGAACCTCTGTTAGGAGCAGGAAAGGGAGCTATTAAATAAGTCAACAGATTGAACACTTATCTTTGCAACAAGTCCAGAGAAATGATGTTTCAGGTCCCACAAAGTTTCTGATTTTTCTGATCAGGACAATGAGGCACACTAGCTCAAGCCAAGATGACTAGAGTATCCTTCCATGTCAATACAGGATTAATAAGTCATGCCTGTTTCACGGAAACGGAATGGAAAGAAAGGGTAAAAGTTGGAAAATGTTCAAGATGGAAGGGATTTTCTGCAGTGAGTGCTATGATGCCCAACAGAAAAATGGCAGAACTGGGTTATGGAACTTGAATTAATGCAAAATGTTATATTTTGAGTAAGAGCAGGTTGAGAGTTAAAGCTTACCCATAAGGAGCAAAGCTCTTCTTTTTTTAAATTACCTTTTTTGAGACAGGTGTTGCTCTGTTGCCCAGGCTGGAATACAGTGGCACAATCAGGGCTCACTGCAGCCTCAAACTCCTGGGCTAAATGGACCCTCCTGCCTCAGCCTCCTGAGTCGCTGGAACTACAGGTGTATGCCATCAACTCTGGCTAATTTTTAAATTTAATCTTTTTTTGGAGATGAAGTCTTGCCATGTTGCCCAACTTGGTCTAAAATTCCTGAACTCAAGGTATCCTCCTGCCTCAGTGCCCCAAAGTGTTGGAATTATAGGCCTGAGCCACTGTGCCTGGCAAAGACCATATTTTTGACTTGTAGTATTATTAGTGTTTTTTAAAAAAATTGTTCTTGGTATTACCTTTATCCTTTGGCCTTCCTGCCAACTCACAAACTCAAGCCCTGCCATTCTGTGTGTACTCACTGCCAAAAGAAGTATTGAGGCGAAGAACACAGAACAATGAAGAACCTCTTCCTGTCTTTTAAATTTCAAATCCTGGCCCTTAGGACAGACTTGTGCAGCATTGTTAGGTGGGCACAAACACTTGTGCCACTGTTTGGTGGCACTGCTCAGGTCCAGTTTTGCATTGACATGGGATTGCTTCCTCTGGGAGGGAGAGGTGCCTTGGCCTTATTTGCACAAAGATGGCATAGGGGTTTGAAACAGCCTGGCCCTTACCTGACAATGGAAAGGGTTAAGGTTTAGGCAATAGATTTAGAGGAGTACTTGAGTGAGAGTAAGGCTTCACACACAGACCCCACACCCAGATGTCAGAGACACTCATAGAGGTATATTATATCCTTTTCCCCTTTAAAAACATCCTCTTTCTTGTCAACACGTATGGTACAAGTCTACATTCATTTGCTCCAATGCCAACTGCAAACCAGTGCTGTCCAATAGAACCATGTGTGATGATGGAAAGGATCTATTATGTGCTGTCCATGTGGCTGTTGAGCACCTGAAATGTGACTATGTGATCAGGGAATTGCATTTTAAATTTTACTTATTTTAATTAAGTTAAATTTAAGTCCACATGTGGCTAGTGGTTACTGTATTGGACAGTGCAGACATTGAACATTTCCATCATTGAAGAAAGTTCTTTTGGACAGCATTATTCCTCCAGAAACCAGTCCTGAGAAAGGACTTGGAATTCATTTGGAAGAGTAAGGGATTGGGAAAGGGAGAAAGAAAATGAAGGCAGCCAGAAAAGACTGTGTTGTTGAGCGCATCTGCTTTGGGGGCAACTGGAGCTGAGTCATGCTGCAGAACTCTGGGAACCGATGTACAGCATGTACCTCAGAATCATCCCACCCAAGAGGTGAAGGAGTTGGTATATTTCTATACTAATTCCGCCAATCATTGGTTGAGGGTTGCCCCGGGGGTGTGGCTTCTCAGCACTTTTAACTTCAAGCAGAGTTGCAGAAGAAAATGGTTGGAGTTGTTAGGGCTTCAGTACATGGGTCGCCCATGGTGCTTGCTCCCCTTGTTCCTGACCCTCAGGTTGCTCTCCAGACACAGCCATAACGTTTCATGTGCATCCTTGGAGACATTTTTGCATACATAAGTATAAATGGATATGTGTAAATAGATGTATTTTTTCCATTTATCCAAATGGGCTTATTCCATATATACTCTTCTGCCCATTGCTTTTTTGTTTTTTGTTTTGTTTTCATTGAGACAGGGTCTCTGTTGCCCAGGCTGGAGTGCAGTGGTGTCATTATGGCTCACTGTAGCCTCAACTTCCTGGCCTTAAGCCATCCCCCTGCCTCAGCTTCCTAAGTAGTTGGGTCTACAGGCGTGTGCCAACATGCCTAGCTAATTTATTATCTTTTTTAGAGATGGCGTCTCACTATGTTGCCCGGGCTGGTCTCAAACTCCTGGGCTCAAGCAATCCTCCCTCCTTGGCCCACCAAAGTGCCGGGATTACAGGTATGAGTCATTGCATCTGGCCTGCACTTTGCTTTTTGCGCTTAATAATATACTTTGGAGATTCTCCATTGGAGTCATTTATTTAATTCCTTTTCTTGGCTGTCCTTATTACAAACAAGTTCAGACTGAAAGAGAAAAGAGCTGCAATGGCTTGGCTGAAAGAATGCAAAGAAACTTGTGTTTAGCTCATGGATTTAAAAGGCAAGCTGTTTGTTGAGATTGCAGAGTTTGGTTTAAGGCATTTTGGGATGGCGTGATTTTCCTGTTAAAAACAAATGAGAATTTGCTTGGTGATAAACTCAAGCAGTGTGTGGGCTGATTAGACAATGGAACATGCAATCAATGTATTAACCTCCTAGGATGACTGCAGTAGCAGATGGCAGCTGTCTCCGAGGTGAGGCATCCTTAGCTTGTCCTGAACAGAGGCATCAGAAGTCCTGGGTTGGGACCCTAACTCTGCTGTTGACTTGTGTCATTTTTGAAGCCTCTTGGACTTTCAGGGTCTCTGTTTTCTTGTCTGTTAGGTGAGGATGCTAATGCCTATTCTACCTCCTCTCAATGGGTTTGATGTGTAGACAGGCCAGTGTTGCAAATCCAAATGTCTTCAGGGCTATGCAGGCAAGTAAATCAGTCAATTGAGCTGTTGTAAGTAATAGGGAGTAGTGGGGACTATAGCTAAGAGGAGAATAAATGACATACAAGCTCACACACACATTTCTCATCTCCCTTGTTTGAACATTTAAGCAAATACTATCCTGACAAGATAAAGTACATCTGTGGAATACTTGCAGCCTTTCAGCCAGAGATGACATCCTATAAATTTGAGATATAACCTCCATGGAAAGGAGTGGCTCTGTTGTGACTATTTGCTAGCCTCAACCCTACTGACTCTTTCAAAACCCACGTTCTTCCACTTCAATTGTCCCTTCCTGCAGCAGTCAAGAGATGCTTGAAGTTGGCTGCAGAAATGACTCCAAAATGTCAGTGGCTTGAAATAGCAAAGATTTATTTCTTGCCCACAGTACTCATCCATTGGCCATGAAATTGAGACTGACCTTAACATCCTCACTCATGAAGCCTGATGGGAACTCAGATTTTATTCTCTGACAGGTTTTAATCTCTGCAAACAAACAAGTGAAAGATATACATGCACACAACTTAAACATCAAATAATACTGCAAAAACTTAAGACTTAAAAAGTAGTAGTCCTGTGCCTCATCTCTACACACCATATTCTGACTCTCAGAGGCCACCATTTTCAGGTGGTGACAAATGCTGTGGGAGAAATAAGGGCATCAAAGGGGTTAAGGAGTGCTCTGCTGTGGAGGCATTTCAGTTTTAAGTAGAACATTGAGAAAGTGACGTTTGAGAAAAGGATGCAGGGAGTGATTTACATGGATACCTAGCAGGTAAGCTGTCTAGGTAGAGAAATGGCAAAGTGCAGGGATGGGAGTGTTCTGGGCTGTTCTGGATCAGTGTTCCTCGCAGAGGGCTAGAAGACCCCTGAGGGTCTTGATGTAATGCATAGTCTCAGTGGGGTCGGAGCAGGACCTGAGACTCTGCATTTCTAATAAGCTCCCAGTTGATGCTAATGCTGCTGGTCTATGGACCACATTTTGAGAAGCAAGGTCCTAGAAGAAGTTAGGAAGTCAATGGGCTGGAGCCGAATGAGAGAAATGGGCAAGTAGAATGAACTGATGACAGAAAGGTAATAGGGGGCCAGATCGTGCCATGCTTATAGGCCACTGTAAGGACTTGAGCTCATATTGCAAGTGACACAGAAGCAGAAAAGTGACTTGATCTGGCTTATGTTTTGGAATAGGTTCTAGGAAGGCAAAGGCTACTAGGAACTAATCCAGGTGAGAGATGGTGGTGCTCTGGGCTGGGAGGAGGTGGTGGGATGGGAGAAGTGGGGAGAGCCAGCAGGCTTTCTGACAGGTTGGTTGGAGGCATGAAAGAGGAGTTGCTTGAGCACCTGGAAGGGTGCAGTTGCCATTTCTGCCCCACGTCTCACATCTATCTTCTCTCTCCAGTTCCACTGCCACTTCTCCAGGTTAGGCCACATCAGTTCACACTACTGTCATTGCCTTTGAACAGATACTATAAACATATTTTTCTTGAGAAATGGTTTTGTTCAGTCCCAACCTTTGTAAAGACCTTGTGGTTGCTCACAACATCCATGGTTTAGCAGGGAGAAGCCTTCATGAACTGGCCTTTCTCCATGCTTTTATGTCATCACTCTGCTTCATGAACTAATTGTTCTTGCCCAGGGCTTCACTACCGTCTCCCCATCATGATGTATAAAGGATGCTGAGCTGTGAGATATTTGCAAACATTGGCACAGTCACCGTAAGGCCACCATGTTGTCTCCCAGTCAAATGCTTTAATCCACTTTGGCTGTGTATACTTTTTTAAAAAGAAGAGATTATTTCATTCTGTTGGAGTGATGCGGCGTGACCTCCTGGGCTCAGGTGATCCTCCCACATCAGCCTCCTGATGCAGGCATGCACTACCATGCCTGGCTAATTAAAAAAAAAACATGTTTTAAAATTTTTTTTATTTTTTTTTTTAATAGAGATGAGGTCTCACCATGTTGCCAAGGCTGGTCTGGAACTCCTGGCCTCTAGCAATCCTCCCACTTCAGCCTCTCAAACTGCTGGGATTACAGGTGTGAGCCACCATGCCTGGCCTGGATGTATATACTTTAAGAAAGCAAACCATTTTCAAACTTTCCTTACTGTTCTTTTATCATTACATCAAATTACTTACATCTGTGCTACTCAATGTGGCGTGTATAGACCAGCAGCATCACCTGGAAGCTTGATAGAAATACAAGTTCCTGGACCCCACCCTAGACCTACTGAATGAGAGTTTCTGACAGCAGGGTCCAGGAATCTGTTTTAATGAGCTCCTGAGGATATTCTAACACATACTAAAGTTTGAGAAGGAGTGCCTATCACACCTCAAATTGAACATCAGTAGGTCCCCACACCATACTTGAGAACAGCTGATTTAGCCTAGTGGGTGCAACTCTGACTATACAAGAATCATCAGGGGAGCTTTAAAAAACAAAAACCAAACCAGCAATGGTTGGGCCCCCACGACCAGCGATTCTGCTTTAATTGGGCTAGGGTGGGATCCAAGTGATTCTAACACGCAGCCAGGTCTGAGAACCTCGCAAGCTGGCAGATGGATCTCCGTTCTGTTTCCCACACACAGCCATATTTTCTGCCTCATACTGTTCTCTCTTCCTGGAGTGCTCATTCATACCATCTCCATGTTGCCAACTCTATTCCTTATGGAAAGCTGAGCCCAGATTCAACTCCTGCACACATTGGCCCCTGAGCTTCTCCTCCCCTCAGCTCCTGCTGCATCTGAGCTGCACTTTCCTCACTACCCAAATTCTCTTCTACCTTTGTCACATTTGTTACTTTATAAATCTCTTACTACATAAAGTTTGGTGTAATATCCATTTCTGATCTGTTTTATATCTTTTCAGTGACCCAGAAAATGGTGGATGGATGCTTAAAAAATGTTTGTGGTGAAAGAATGGTTCATGTAGCATCAGAGCGTATTCACTTTTTATTGAAATCTCATGGGTGGCTGCTTTGGCGCTTGTGGCCGAATGTGACCCTTACATTGTACTCTGTTAAAATTAGTCCTCATTCCATGAAAAACTGTTCCTCAAACTGTGTCCTATGCAGTATTTGTGGTCAGCATATATTAATACTATTCCATAGAACAAATGTTATTTAATCAGAGAATAAAAATTAAGAAATATTACAAACCACATGATTGCTGCATGTATCAGTCAGGATTCTCTAGAGGGACAGGACTAATAAGATAGATGTATATATGAAAAGGAGTTTATTCAGGAGAATTGACTCACACAATCACAAGGTGAAGTCCCACAACAGGCTGTCTGCAAGCTGAGGAACGAGGAAGCCAGTGGTGGATCAGTTTGAGGTCCAAAACCTCAAAAGTAGGGAAGCTGACAGTGCAGCCTTCAGGCTGTGGCCAAAGGCCTGAGAGCCCCTGGCAAAACACTGGTGTAAGTCCAAGAGTCCAAAAGCTGAAGAACTTGGAGTCCAATGTTTGAGGGCAGGAAGTATCCAGTATGGGAGAAAGACGAAGGCCAGAAGACTCAGCCAGTCTAGTCCTTTCCTGTTCCTCTGCCTGCTTTTATCCTAGCTGTGCTGGCAGCTGATTAGATTGACATTTGTGTCAGTAGACTAGGAGAGGCAGACCCATGAATTGAGGGTGGGTCTGCCTCTCCTAGTCCACTGACACAAATGTCAATCTCCCTTTGGCAACACCCTCACAGACACACCCAGGAACAATACTTTGCATCCTTCAATCCAATCAAGTTGACACTCACTATTAATCTGCACATCACTCTTCAGGTTTTCCTACCATCCCCAGACCACAGAGATTCTTAGTCTTTCTTCTTACTATTACTTTTCTTTCCACAGAGCAGGAATTCCTATAAGATAAAAGTAACCATTTGAAAGTGAACACTTCAGTGGCATCTAGTACGTTACCATGTTGTGTAACTGCTACATCTATCTAGTTCCAAAACATTTTTATCCCCCCAAAAGGAAACTATCTACCCACAAGCAGTCATTCTCCATTTCCACCCAACTCCCAGCCCCTGGCAACTAGTAATCTGCTTTCTGTTTCTATGGATTTGCCTATTCTGGACATTATTTTATTTACTTTTTGAGATGGAGTCTTGCTCTGCCACCCAGGCTGGAGTGTAGTGGTGTGATCTTGGCTCACTACAACTTTTACCTCCCGGGTTCAAGTGATTCTCCTGCCTCAGCCTCCGGAGTACCTGCTATCACAGGTTCTCTGCCACCACGCCTGGCTAATTTTTGTATTTTTAGTAGAGATGGGGTTTCACCATGTTGGCCAGGCTGGTTTTGAACTCCTGACCTCAAGTGATCTGCCCACCGTGGCCTCCCAAAGGGCTGGGATTATAGGTGTGAGCCACTGTGCCCAGCCTGGACATCATTTCATATACATGGAATCATGCAATATGTGGCTTTTTGTGTTTGGCTTCTTTCTCAGAGCATAATGTTTTCCAGGCTTCTCAGTTTCTGTTTACAGCTACTTTTTTTTTTCTACTTATCTCTCATATATTGCTTTTTCTTTTTTTTTTTTTTTCCCCAAAGCTCTACTCTTAGCTTCCTTTCCTTTTAACCTTTGTGGTCTCCCTAAATGGTTTACTCTATTTCTGTAGGATCTAATACTACAAATAGACCCACAATTGCTCCGTGTCTGCTCCTGGCCCAAATTTCTCTCCTGGATCCAGAGCCGTGTATTTAATTGCTCACTGGACCACTCTGGTTCTGTCACCTGCAATTATAGGAAAACCTCCTCTTTGCCTTCTCTCTTCTTGAATTTGCTAGTTTACTCAATGTTGACATTTCCCCCAGTTTCCCAAGTCAGGGGCTCACCTCCCTATCAGGGTGGTAAATTATAGCACAGAGGCAAGCGCTTAGAAAGACCTGAAACCTGTTTGAAGATCAGCACATCTGATAAATCTGCAATGTTTGTCTTGTATGTCCATTATATATAATGGGGACATTAAGACATTTGGAATATTTAAACTGGAAAAGAGAAATCATAGAACCTATTATTTTTAAGGATTTGAAGGCCTACCACATGGATGAGATCTTGTGCTTATGTGTCCACAAGACGGTCCACTATTGCGCATGATATTGAATTGGCTAGCCATTAAACCTCCTTCCAACTCTGTGATTCTCAAAGACAGAAGACAAGGACTAATTTTATATCTGTATTATTTCGTTTTCATGCTACTGACAAATATATATACCCGAGACTGGGCAATTTACAAAAGAAAGAGATTTAAAGTTCCATGTGGCTGGGGAGGTCTTGCAATAATGGCAGAAGGTGAAAGGCCTGTCTCATATGGCAGCAGACTTGTTAGATCTACTCACTATCACAAGAGCAGCACAGGAAAGACCTGCCTCCATGATTCAATTACCTCCAGCTGGGTCCCTCCCACAACACATGGGAATTCAAGATGAGATTTGGGTGAGGACACAGCCAAACCATATCAATATCTATAGTTACATAGGAGCTTGGCAAAGAACTAAATCCTACACTCTAAGCAGTAAAATTCTATAAGCTAGCATGTGGAAAAGAACACAAAAGGCGTGCAGTAGATTACTTGCAAAAAAGGCTGCAATAATTTCTCCCATCCCTGTATGCACATCCTCTGGCAATGTGACTCAAATCTCTTCTCGTTAAGAGGTGGAGTTTATTTTTCCACTCCTCTAATCTGGGCTTGTCCATGTGATCTGCTTTGGGTAATGGGACATCAGCAAATGTGAAGAAAGCAGAGGCTTATACAGTGCTTGCATGCTGTGGCTTGTCCTCTTTTGTTGCCTTTGGGGCCCTTGTGATTATTACTATGTGAACAAACCCAGGCTAGCTTGCTGGAGACATGTGGCCCAGTCACTCCTATTACTTTAGCAGATAACCATAAGACAGCCAGCTCCAAACCCAGATATGTGATTGAGGCCATCCTAGACCAACCAGCCCATGGCTGACCGATCAGCTGACTGCCGCTACAAGAGTGAGCTCAGGTGAGAGAGGCAGAAGACCCACCTAGCTGAGCCCAGCCTAACTAACCAACTCATAGAATGAGGAGTCAATAAATGGTTAAATCACTAAGTATGGGGATGAGTTGTTACATAGCAAAAGCTCACTTACACAAGGGGCAAATTTTCTGATCAAAAGAATCATAAGAGGCCAGGTGCAGTGGCTCATGCCTGAAATCCCAGCACTTTGGGATTGGGGCAGGCAGATCACCTGAGGTTAGGAATTAGAGACCAGCCTGGTCAACATGGCAGAATCCCATCTCTACTAAAAATACAAAATTTAGCTGGGTGTCTTGATGCACACCTGTAATCCCAGCTACTCAGGAGGCTTGAGGCATGAGAATCTCTTGAATCCAGGAGGCAGAGGTTGCAGTGAGCTAAGATCATGCCACTGCACTCCAGCCTGGGCCACAGAACGAGATTCCATATTAAAAAAAAATCATAGAAGTTATGTATTTTAAAAAATCCTAGAGGCAAGAATAAAATAATAGTCATTAATTTTTAAAATTAGGAGAAAATGTAACCTCTATGAAGGAAAATCCACACTTATCTTTTTTTTTTTTTTTTTTTTTGAGATGGAGTCTTGCGCTGTCACTCTGGCTGGAGTGCAGTGGTGCAGTCACGGCTCTCTGCAGCTTGACCTCCCAAACTCAGGTGATTCTCCCACCTCAGACCCCCAAGTAGCTACGACTACAAGTATATGCCACCACACCTGGCAAATTAAATACTTTTTTTTTTGTACAGAGGGGGTGATACGGTTTGGCTTTGTGTCCCAACCCAAATCTCATCTCAAATTGTAATCCCCACATGTCAAGGGAGGGACCTGGTGGGAGGTGATTGGATCATGGGGGCGGTTTCCCCCTTGCTGTTCTTGTGATACTGAATGAGTTCTCACGAGATCTGATGGTTTAAAAGTATCACTTCCCCATTCACGCGTTCTCTCTCTCTTTCTCTCTCCCTCCCTCCCCCCCCCCCCCCCCCTCCCCCCCCCTCTCCCTCCCTCTCCCTCCCTCTCTCTCTCTCTCTCTCTCTCCTGCTCCAACATGATAACGAGGGGCATGCTTCCCCTTTGCCTTCACCACGATTGTAAATTTCCTGAGGCGTCCCCAGGCATGAGAAAATGTGAGTCAATTAAACATCTTTTTAAAAATAAATTGCCCAGTCTCAGGTATGTCTTTATAGCAGTGTGAAAATAGACTAATACAGAGAGCCTCACTATGTTGCCCAGACTGGTCTCAAATTCCTGGGCTCAAGAGTTCCACTTGCCTTGACCTCCCAAAATGTTGGGATTCCAGGCATGAGCCATTGCACCTGGCCTCTTATACTTACTTTGAATCAATTTGTTCATCAGAAAATTGGGGCTCATGCATCATGAGGTGGTTAGGAGAAAACAAATCAGGTAATATGTGTAAGTTATTTAGCACTATAACCTACATTACATGCCTCGTAAAGCCTGAATCTTTCACTTTCCCTTCGGACTTGTCCGTCTGGTGTTGCTGCCAGATTCTATGGCACTCAAAAGAAGAAAAAAGGCGTTGTAAAGTCTTTTTTTAGAAAGATAAAAATATATCTCCTCCCTTTGAAAAGTGGAACAAGAGTAATTGATATAAACACGACTTGCAAAAACTGATAATAAATTTTTGTTTTCATTTTGAAAACCTTTTTATTTTGGAATTATTTTCATATAGAAAAGTTATACAGACAGGGCAGAGTTCCTATATACCCTTACCCAGTTACATTTATTGTTAACATTATATATAACTGTGGTACATGTGTCAAAACCAAGAAATTAACATTGGCACATTCCTATTAAATAAAACTACAGGCTGTAGCTAAATTTTACCAGATTTTCCACTAATATCCTTTTTCTGCTCCAAGATCCTACATTGCTTTTAGTTGTCATGTCCCCTTAGTCTCTTCTGTGACAGTTTCTCAGTCTTTCTTTGGCTTTTGTGACCTTGAGGATTTTTTGACTCATACTGGTCAGGTATTTTGTCAAATATCCCTCAATTTGGGCTTATCTGATATTTTTCTCATGTTTAAATTGGGGTTATGGGTTTTGAGAATCCCTCAGAGGTAAAGTTCCCTTCTCGTCACAACATATCATATCAGGTTGTCCATAACATCAGCAGAACTTACCACTGTTGATGTTGACCTTGATCACTTGGATAATATGGTATCTGCCAAGTTCTTATGAAAGCTGTTATTTTCCCCTTTCTGTACTTTTTTCTTTGGAAGCTTCACTAGTCTAGCCTACATTCAAATTGGGGAGGGAGAGTGAGGCATGATGGCTTACACCTGTAATCTCAGCACTTTGAGAGGCTGAGGCAGGAGGATTGCTTGAGCCCAGGAGTTTGAGATTAACCTGGACGATATAGTGAGGTGCCATCTCTTTAAAAAAATTAGCTGGGCATGGTGGCTTATGCCTGTAGTCTCAGCTACTTGGAAGTGTTGAGGTGGTATAATCGCTTGAGCCCAGGAGGTTGAGGCTCCAGTGAGCCAAGATCACACCACTGTACTCCAGTCTGGGCAACAGAGCAAGACCCTGTCTCTAAAAAAGATGGAGATGGAGAGTCAGTCCTACATCTTGGAGGGGTTAGTATCTATATATTTGGAATTATTCTGTAAGGAGGATTTGTTGCTTCTCTCCATATATTTATTAGTCAATTGTTTATCAGTAGAGACTCAAGTATTTTTATTTCATACTTTGGGTTACAATCCAACACCGTATTATTTATTTTGTTGCTCAGATTGTCCAGTTTGGTCACTTGGAGCTCCTTTGAGAGTGGCTTATGTGCCCCTTTGACATGCTGCCATCCTTTTATTTTGTTTTGAGTATATTAGCTTTGATGTACAACTTGGTTTTCTTCCCCATCTATCCACCAAAATTGCTTTAAGGTCCTTCAGATGGCAGTGGTTTCCAGATTGTCTACTTTTATCTCTAGTTTATCAGACCTCTCTGTAACATTTAATACTGTAAATCTTGTTCCTTCAAATTCTATTTTATTTGAAAAATTTACTATGAAATTCTTAAACAAAAACAAAAGTAGAGAGAATAGCATACTGCATCTCCATGTATCCATCAGTGAGCTTCAGTAATTCTCAACATTTTGCTACTCTGATTTCAACTGCTGCCTTTTCCATGCCCTGTCACTGGATCACTTTAAAGAAAACCCCAGATATCATATCAGCTTAACCTGTAATAGTTCAGTGTCTTTAACAGATAAAAACGTAAAAAAACCCATAAAACAATTATTACACCTAACAAAGTTAATAAGTCTTTAATATCTTTTAACACTCAGTCTATACTCAAATTTCTCCAATGATCTCAAAGTGTTTTAATAATCAATTTGTCCAAATTAGGATTCATACAAGTTCCACACCATATCCTGTAACATCTCCTCGCCCTTGACAGAGTTTTGCTCTGTCACCAGGCTGAGTGCAGTGGTACAATCTGGGCTCACTGCAACCTCTGCCTCCTGGGTTAAAGGGATTCTCCCACCTCAGCCATTCTGACTAGCTGGTACTACAGGTGCGTGCCACCATGCCCAGCTAATTTTTGTATTATTAGTAGAGACGGGGTTTTACCATGTTGGCCAGGCTGGTCTAGAACTCCTGACCTCAGGTGACCCGCCTGCCTTGGCCTCCCAAAGTGCTGGGATTACAGGTGTGAGCCACTGGGATTACATCTGAGCCATCCTAGGCTGGTTCATCACCTGGCCCAAGTCACCAAGCCATGGGATGTCTATTTCTTCAGTGTCTCTGGAATGAGTCCCTTCTTCTCGTTGACTTAGTCTGAGTTCTAAAATTCAGACAAAGAGTGCAAATGCATTATCCAGAAACACACGTTCTCAAGCCCAGCAGGGACTAGACCCTAACCTCATGCTCAGCTCTACATTCAGCTCAGCTCCTGTGCTTTGAATACATGTACCTTCCACTTCCTGTGAATGTGGTTGTTAGAGCCAGATTTCAGCATGCTGGAACAGCTAATGGCAGTGAAGTTGGGAGTCAGAATATCTGGATTTGAAGACCACATTCATCACTTGAAATGAACTTGGTTATGTTAGTTAATTTCTCTGTGCTTCAGTCTCCTCATCTGCAAAATGAGAATAATATTCCTGCAACACATATCTGATATTCCCAAAGCTCTGAAAACTGGAAGGGTTTTTCTTGTTTTAAAATTTGTTTGGCAGCACAACCTGACTTGACTTAATGATTTGATGACAAAACCTGAGCTGGAGGGAATTGAGGATGTTTATGGTGTGTATTTATCCTACTTAGAATATTCTTCTCTTTATAGTCCAGCTATCTTGGTGGCAGGCTACCCTAGCCCACTGGGACAAGTTCTAGTATAAACTGTTTTATTTTTCAAAAGTAAGAAAATATCTACATTCTGAAACACACATAATCTAAGGGTTTTGGAAAACAGGTTTTGTACCTGTAATAGCTACCTCATATGTTTGTCATAGATGGATTGCTAAAGAAATTCGTATTTGTAAAGCAATTAGAAGAGTGTGAGGCTTACAGTAAGCCCTATTTAAGTGTTTGATAAGGTACATATTTCCTGTAACATTTAACCTTAGAAATGAGGTGAAAGATAAACTATTTTGTCAGAACAGAGTTCGATAAATTTAGGGGCCTCCATCAAAGCTGAGTTACTACCATTACTTTTCTGTTCTAAGACAATCAACATTAGACAGATAGAAAAACCCCTTTTGAGTGGCATCAAAACCTCTCCCTACTCAGAACTAACCACTATTCTGAAGTTGGGGTATATGCGAATCTTTTCCATGCATGTTTCTAGATTTTAGTACATACGCATGCATGGTGTGTATTTTTAAAACTTACAGCTAAATGTTTTCATGCTATACCTACACAACCTCCTTTTTCACCCTGACACTACCATTTTCATATGTGTAGTCTCCCTCAGTTCTCTTAAGGGCTCCTGTAGTATGCCATCAGGTGAACATGCCACAGTTTACTTACCCATGTCCTGTAAATGGACACTTAATTTATTTCCAATTGTTTGCTATTATGTGGCAGTGCGCATTCTGTTGTGCACCTCCTTGTGCCCACACGCAAGAGTGTCTCTCGGGCATATACCCGACAGTAGAATTGCTGGGTCATATGTGCCTGTTTTAACTTTACAAGAAAAATGCCACTGTGCTCTTCAACAGGGTGGACCAACCTACACTCCCACAGGAATGTGAGTTCCCATCTCTCTACGTCCTTGCCACATTTGGCATATATATATTTGAGACAGCATCTAGCTCTGTTGTCCAGGCTGGCATGATCTTGGCTCACTGCAACCTCTGCCTCTCTGGTTCAAGCAATTCTCCTGCGTTAGCCTCCCAAGTAGCTGGGACTGAAGGTGCATGCTACCACACCTGGCTAATTTTTTCTTGTATTTGTAGTAGAGATGGGGTTTCACCATGTTGACCAGGGTAGTCTTGAGCTCCTGACCTCAAGAAATTCACCTGCCTTGGACTCCCAAAGTGCTGGCATTACAGGCATGAACCACTGCACCTGGCCAGTATTTTTATTCTTTTTTGACATTTGCCTATCTGAAGGGTATGGAATATCACTCTTATTGTAATCACTCTTATTGTAATTTGTGGTTCTCTGGTTATCACTGAGGTTGAACGTCTTTTCTGCAATGAGGCGACTCTTGGTGGGCTCTTGGACAGCTTCAGGATGGGGGCCAGCTGCCAGGGGAACCAACCACATGATTAGAGGGTTGGAATTTTCAGGCCCGCCCCCCCCCCCCCCCCCCCCCCGCCCCCCCCCGCCCCCTGCAACCTTCAGGGAGTAGAGATGGGCTGGTTGACTTGATCATCAATGGCCAATGATTTAATCAAGCATGACTATGTAACGAAGCCTTCATAAAAAACCCAAAAGAACTGGGTTTGGAGAGCCTCTGGATTGCTGAACATATGGAGGTTTCTGGAGGGCTGTGTGCTCAGAGGCATGCAAGCTCTGCACCCCTTTCCACATACCTTGCCCAACGCATCCCTTTGCTGTTCATCTGTATCTTTTGTACTATCCTTTATTAAACAGGTAAACACAAGTGAATGTTTCTGAGTTCTGTGAACCTTCCTAGGAAATTAATTGAACCCAAAGAGGAGGTCATGGGAACGCAATTTATAGCTATTCAGTCAGAAGTATAGGTGACAACCTACTACCTGTGATTGGCATCTGAAGTTGGGGGCAGTCTTGTGGGACTGGGCTTGTGGGATCTGATGCTACCTCCAGATAGTGTCAGAAATGAATTATAGGACACCCAGTTGGCGGCCCCTGGAGAAATTGCATGCTGTGTGGGGGAACAGCCCCCTGACATCTGGTATCAGAAGTGCTCTGTATTGTATTGAGTGTGAAAGTAGAGAGAAAGAAGTTTGTTTTATATATCAGACATTGGTGCCTCCAACGCAAGTTTCCCTTGGTGGCAAATGTGGCCTTGTTAAAAGGCCATGTGATCCTATCAGTGAAGACATCCACAGATTCTTCTGTGACAGCCAAAGAGCTAGAGACTTTGTTTTTTTTTTTTTTTTTTTTTTTTTTTTTGAGAGAGGGTCTCACTCTGTCATCCAGGCTGGAGTGCAGTGGCATAGTCTCAGCTCACTGCAACCTCTACCTCCAAGGTTCAAGCAATTCTCCTGCCTCAGTCTCCTAAGTAGCTAGGACTACAGGCATGTGCCACCACATCTGGGTAATTTTAGTATTTTTGGTAAAGATGGGGTTTGGCCAGGCTGGTCTCAAACTCCTGACCTCAGGCGATCTGCCTGCTTCAGCCTTTTAAAGTGCAGGGATTGCAGATGTGAGCCACCGTGCCCGGCCTGAGCTAGACACATTTAATTAGCTCTGCATGCCCAGATACTCTCACATACACAGGGACACAGGGAGAACAGCCATCATACTGTCACCAACAGACAGAAGCAAAAGTAGGATTTAGAAGAAAAAAGGGAGAAAAGAAATCCTGAGGGAAGAGACTGTGGTTTAACTGTAATGGAAGAAATTCAAATATGTGTTGGATAAATGAACAAACAAGTCACGTGTGCTTTGTATCACAAATTATGAGACATGTAGGAGGAAGGATGGGCTGGCATGAGGTGTCCAGAAACCAGCGCATCCATTCAGAGAGCTGACAGAGAAACATTTCTCCATATTTGGAAATTTTATACCCAAGACTCCCACTGGCACTTTTTAGCAATTTTTAAAGACAGGGAATAAACGTGTCAACATTTATTGAGTATTTACTGTGTAGCCAGCACTGTTTTACAGGCACTACTCAACGTGGTTCTCACAATGACCCCACGAGAGAGTTATTAACACTCATTTCAAGGATAAGGAAGGAACTAGAAGCACTGAGAGGTGAAGCCTTAGGTCACAAAACCAGTAGGGGTGACACCAGCACGGTGATTTTTTTTTTTTTAGGGGAAGGTCTAAGAGTCCTTTGTGAAGGGAAACATTTCACTTTCAAATGCCTAAGCTCCTGCTGCAATTCCAGACATTGGTTTATACTTGCATCTTAGTCACAGTTATTAGTTAGGCATATGAATTTAAAATGAAAGGGAGAAATACTAAAGATTTGAAATTTTAGTTATGTGTCACCTCAAGGGAAAGTTAATTATCATTTCTGTCTGCAACACCTACACACAAACTGCGACTCCAGTAATAAAATGAGAGCTTGGAAAAATAAGCACCTAGAGCTGATGAAAAGAATGCATTTGTCTCAGGGCAGAGGCTGAATATGAAGCCAACTGTTCTTAGAGAGAAACATGTCAATACTAAATCTTTTCACCAGTCTTTGATGGATGTGCTAATCTTCTCAGGTCAACATGGGCTCACCCTGGCAATGTACTGTAATAACTTATTTAAAAGGCAGCTGGCTTTTATAAATGACCTGCTCCATCAGCTTTTAGATTTCATTTTCAGAAATGTATTCCTTTATCAAATCAATATTTGCTGTATATAGTAAGAACTCAACTGTGCATTTTCTACAACAGAGGAGACTGCAGAAGTGACCAGGTTTGGGAATTACTGTTCTTTGCTCTTAATTCTGTATGACATATAAGCTCTGTAGAGATAATGAGATAACAAGAATAAAAATGTCAGGGAGGTGATTTTCATTCCATGAGAGCTGCAGTTGGCAAACTACTATCAGTAAACCAAACCTGGCCTGCAGCCTTTTTTTTTTTTTCTTTTTTTTTGAGATAGAGTCTTGCTCTGTTGCCAGGGTGGAGTGCAGTGGCGTGATCTTGGCTCACTGCAACCTCTGCCTCCTGGGTTCATGTGATTACCTGGCCTCAGCCTCCCAAGTAGCTGGAACTAGAGGCACATGCCACCATGCCCGGCCAATTTCTTGTATTTTAGTAGAGACAGGGTTTCACAATGTTGGCCAGGATGGTCTCGATCTCCTGACCTTGTGATCCTTGGCCTCCCAAAGTGCTGGGATTATAGGCGTGAGCCACCATGCCTGGCCACCTGTTTTTATAAATAAAGTTTTATTAGAACACAGCCACACCCATTTGTTTACTTACTGTCTACAGCTGCTTTCATGCTTCAAGGGCAGAGTTGAGTAGTCACAACAGTGACCATGTGGCCTGCAATGCCAAAGACATTCACTCTCTGGCCCTTTACAGAATATGCATCCCTTTCCACTAGAGGAAGTGGTATTTGTCTCACTACACACTTGGCTCATTTTTAGAGGGGGCTAACAGAGCTAGAGTCAGAGAGGACATCTGGTGTTTTAAAGGCATTTGTGTAGTTCAGACAGGTTAAAGACAAGAAAAGATTAAAAGGCAAAACATCAGGCAGTATCTCCAGGCAAGAACTTTAATGAATTGATCTGTTACCGACAACATAAAAAACCAGTATAATATATACAAAATTATTTTGTCAGGAGAAAATTTATCATGATTTATCATGTTGGCAACAGAAGACATCCTGCCGACCTCCAAATGGCCGGCATAGTTTATTCACCCCGTGACGGGCCCACTGGGAATGCAGTGAACATGCCTATACCTCAGCACAAAGTCCCCTTTCCCTGAGAAATGTACACAAGGAGAGATGAAGAGCGTGTACCCAAAAGGAAGAGGGAGAGGCTGGGGACTTTGTGTCCCGAGCTCAGAACTTCAGGGGGATGACCGGCCAGTACTTGGGCTGCTTTCGGTCACAGTGCTTGTCAAAGCTCAGCTGCACTGCAGCCTCCATGGCCTGGATCTTGGCAGCGCTGTCCCCATACAAACGCTTCATCTCGGCCTGGCGCCGCTCACCTGGCCTCTCAGTTGGGGCCTCTACTGACCGGGGGATGTTGCAGTACAGGTCGTGGTCAGCGTTCACATAGCTCTCCAGGCGCTCCGCATCCAGCTGCTGCTGCCTCCCTGGGAACAAACATGAAGGTGAACATGAACTTAAACACACGTGCATGCACTGTAGAAGGAGCCTGGTGAGTGCTGCTGCTGCTGCTGCTGGCCATGCCATCTGCAGCCCGCTAAGTTCCCTCAGCTTTCCCTTTCCAACTGCGAAAGCAGGCCCAGTTGTTCCAGCCGAGATGCTTACCAGATTCTGAGGCAAAACCTGCAGATTACTATCATCTACTTAGTTCCGAAGCTCACTGTTCACCTACCAAGGGGTTATTATACACTGAGAGAAATGGCAAAGAGTTGAGTGCCTGTAATTCCACCTATCCGGGAGGCTGAGGTGGGAGGATGGATTAAGCCTGGGAGGCAGCGATTGCAGCGAGCCAAAATCACACCACTGTATTCCAGCCTGGGCGACAAAGCCAGACCCTGTCTCAAAAAAAAAAAAAAAAAAAAAAAAAGAAACAGCAAAGAGCCACAAGGAAACTCGTCACTCCAAACTACCAAACCTCTGCAACGAGCCCTGAAAACAAATGAGAGAAATGAAACCACCTGGGGTTCTCTCTTTTCATCTGCATGGCCCAGCCACCACCTGCCCAGATCAGAATGGCTGATGGAGCTTGCTTGGTTTCAAGCACTGCTCCAGGCCAGCATGGAAATGAAAAGCTTCCTGGAAAGTCTAGTGTTGCAAGCAGTGCTTACTACCACGAATGAGGTGGTGTAGGGGAAAAAAACACTCCTTCGGAAGAGGTATTGATTTTAGGTAACCTTGAAAAGAAAAAGTGCTAGCAACCATAGTATGCAATGATGATCAATGATTGATGATCCTTCCACAGATTCAAAACGCAAATCATACCAAGCAAGGAAAGGTTAAATGAGTCAACACTTGCTGAAGATAAAGGGCAAAGGAAGGGCAATTCTACAAATGGAATTAAGTCCTTTGACTTCTAATCTTCCTGCTATATCAAAAAATCTGCCATAATGGGTTGGTTTTCTCACTATGGGATTTGATTTTTCACTTCACAGGTTGGCCTATGTTAAACTGCAAGTGGTATCATTACATACTTTTTTTTTTTTTTTTTGAGATGGAGTCTCACTGTGTTGCCCAGGCTGGAGTGCAGTGGTGCAATCTCGGCTCACAGCAACCTCCGTCTCCCGGGTTGAAACGATTCTTCTGCTTCAGCCTCCTGAGTAGTTAGGACTATAGGCGCACACCACCATATGCAGCTAATTTTTGTATTTTTAGTAGACATAGGGTTTCACCATATTGGACAGAATGGTCTCAAACTCCTGACCATATAATCTGCCGGCCTCGGCCTCCCAAAGTGCTAGGATTATAGGTGTGAGCCACCGTTCCCGGCCTGCATACTTTTAATCCTACTAATTTAAATGGATTCTTCTAAAGCTAGAAATATTTATTCAATTTACTCTAACCTCTGTCTTTTACTATGGCAAGTCCCAATATTATAATTTTTATTCTTATGTAAACCGCAACATAAAATATCAGTGAGACAATGCTGCATAAGGTAAAATTTAGCCAATTTCCATAGCTCCTGTAAGCGACTCTGTCAAGAGAGAAACACATATCTATGGCTACTATGGCTACCAAGAGAAACGACACGTGATAAGAAGTGAAGATGCTTGTAGGGAAATTAAACAAGGAAATAAATCATTCTTCCATTGTTGGTCCTCCCTGCACTAATACCTGGAACAGAATACCATACTGAGCTAATCAAGCGTGAATGGAAAGATATTTATAAGGCCATGCATAGCTGCTTGCATAAATCCTGCACTTTATAAGCATCACCATGGCATTGGAGGGAAGGAGTTTTATAAGCTTGGAAACATTATTAAAAATATATGTGGCCGTTGCTGTCTTGGAACATCCGCAGTTTATTTTTACCTAAGGACGTAATATATGAATAAGCCCAATGACTATCAAACACAATAAAAGCTGCGTAACTGTTACCCCACCCATGGAAAAAATATATGATTGACTCACTGGGCAATGCAGAACAAAACCAAAATATCGGCCTAATATGCAAATGAATGGAGGCCAGCAAGCATTTGTTTCTAATTTTTGGTCTTTCTGCCAAGTTTGAAACATCAGCATATAAGTTGTTCAGTTCTCACAGGTGTTTAAATTCTATGCCCCCTAAACTGAGTTGTGCTGGAGTAGCGTGGGAGTGGATGAACCAAACACCAGAGAAAGCACTCGACAACTGCCATGACAGCTTCTTATTTCCACAAGAACTCTGTGTGTTCCTGGCACTCAGGTCAGGGTGAAAGCCCCACTGGGGACTAGCTTCTCCCTGGGGGCATCTCTGTGTTTCTCCTGCCTCTGTCCGGGGATGACTGAACCTGACTTTGACGGAAAGCTTAGCTTCATGCTTTTAGAAGGAAGAGCGAAGGTGACCTAGGACACTGGGTTTTGATATGGGCAGTAAAGACTGGTGAGATATATTCAGTCTGTAAGTACATATGGGCCTTTCCCATTTGCCTCTTCCTACGAACCTTTAGCAGGCAGTGGGTGGGCTGACGGCACTGCCCAGGCTTTCCAATAAAGGTAGAATTTGGCTGAAGAATCTCTCATTCAACGGGTACTTTTCTGAAGCCTTGGCATTTCCACATTAGCACAACACAGTCCCTCTGCCATCCATGAGCAGCCTTGTACCCATTACCAATCCTCTGGCTCTTTTTTTTTTTTAATCTGGAGGAGATGATCCCACATGTGGGGTTGCTGAGTGCCTCGGAGCCTCTGCATCCAGAGGGCAGAGCTCACAGTGAGAGTTCCCAGACCACTGTCACATTACTCTAAATTTATTCCAAGACTATATAGTCAGCTTCACTGACAGATCTGGTGACACAACAGATGTCCAACTTCCTGCCTAAATCTGAGTGTTTGAGTATGAAGTTTGAACAAACACTGGGATCTTAGCTATCCTAAGTGTTCTCTTCTGGTAGGATGTTGTGAGTTTAGTCTTCGTACTTTTGCGTCTTTCTCTTTTCCTTAAAATTTAAAATGTTGATAACAATTATATATAGAGAGATGTGTTCTCTTATTGTTGACATCTGTGAATGAAACACAGTGTTAACACAAAGCAACCCCAGTTGAGTTAATGATGCTGGTGCAATTTTCCAAGTTTGTACTCAGTGTGTGCCCATGGGTTGCCATCACATGACTTTAGTTCTTAATAAAGTTCATGCGGTGTAAGAATAAGAGACTAAAAGACACAGCCCTCTGCTTTTGATTCTTGATTTGTTTTCATTCCCATTCAGGCTTCCTCACAAATTTTTTTTTTTTTTTTTTTTTTTTGAGAAAGGATCTCGCTCTGTCACCCAGGCTGGGGTGCAGTGGTGCAATCTTGGCTCACTGCAACCTTCGCCTCCTGGGCTTAAGCGATCATCCCACTTCGCCTTCCTGAGTAGCCGGGACTACAGGTACATGCCACCATACCCAGATAATTTTTGTATTTTGTTTTAGAGACAGGGTTTTGCCATATTGCCTAGGCTGGTCTTGAAATCCTGGACTCAGGCGATCCACCTGCCTCGGCCTCCCAAAGTGCTGGAATTACAGGCATGAGTCATTGTGCCTGGCTCCTCATGAAAATTTAAGACCCAACCCTTGTCCCCTCCTTGCTTCTCAAAAGATTTGGAGGTTTAATGGTTTCCTGCATAGTGAACAGTTGCCCTAAAACACTGAACTAAAGGGTAAGAGGCCTGTCACCTGTGACCTACCCTGTGGGGGGTCATTTATAGTGGAAGGGCACTGTCACCTTTACTCATGGCTGTACCCCCAGCCCTGGGAAGACACAATGTCTGACACAAAGCAGGTGCTCAGGAAATGACTGTCGAATGAATGCTCAAAGGCCATGCATGACTTTTTGTAAACAGCTCTTTTCCTTCCAGCTGCTGTTAAAGAACAATGATGACAACCAGGGGATTGAGAAACAGATGCTCAAATCTCACAAGATGCTGGGCAGAACTCCCTTCCCAGTGGGTTCCTCAGAGCCTCCCAGGCAGAGCAGCTTGAGGGGAAGGGTAGAGGGGAGGGGCACCAATGAATTGGGGTCAGACCCTGTTCTCTTACATTTGAGTTGTTTTGCCTCTACTTACTCACACAAGTTTTAAAAAAGTTCCAAGGCTAGACTAAAAGTTGAAAACCAGTCAGTTTAAAACCAAATACCTGCAGACAGGCTGTGCACTGATGGTCACAGCCAGCATGTGAAAGTACTTTAGCGCGTACTGACTTAGGGGACCAAGTAAACCTCAGAATGGAGTATTAGAGTTTAAAGGCATCCACTCATCTGTCGTCTATTTATTGCTTCCTTCCTTCCAATGAAAAAAAGGATTCTCAATCACTGGCAGTTTTTCTTGCTGTCAAAACAAGGTGAGGGCTCAGCCAGCCAGATGGAAAATCATCTGACCAAAGCAGGGCGGCACTGACATCACACTTCAGATACTACTGAACAGTTGCCTTGCCATGGAGGGTTTGGTCATTTTTGTTGGAAACATCTGTAGGACTCAATGTTAGCATGCACTTTTATAGGGCATTTCTGCAAGATAATTTGTTTTAATATGAATCAGAAATATCTTTTTTGATTCTATTCCAGCTTCAAAATAGGATTGTAGTGGGTTGAATAGTGTCACCCCAAATCCATGTCCACCTGGAACCACAGAATGTGACCTTATTTGGAAATAGGGCTAATTAAAGGATCAAGACAAGATCATACTGGATTAGGGTAGACCTTAACTTCAATGACAAAGTCCTTGTATAAGAGAAAAGGACACAGAGACACAGGGAAAGGCCACATGAAGATGGAGGCAGAGAATCTTACACAGCAGAAAAACATTCATCCCAGATTATCCCACACATAGAGCCCAAAGGCAGAACATGTTAGAGGACAAGGTACAGAGGCAGCGAGTGTCAAAGAATGTTCTTTTCCCTCATTTTCCTAGGACTAGTATGTCTTTCTGATTATATTTTCTGCTATGTTGCCAAAATTAATGATTGTAACACAACCGAGAGAAAGCACAAACTTGACGTATGCCATGAATGTCTCATTTCCGGCTTGACAACCACCCAGAACACAGGCACATGCCAGCAGAACTGGAGCCATTTCAGACTGGTCTTCTCTCTTCATCGCATATCCCTCACCCCATGACAAATGCAATCCTGAAGTTAACGGACAATTACCATTTTTACTTTTACAGCAGAAGTGCATTTTCATTCTCCTTCCCACTTTTCTACAGCCACTAACACATATCATCTCACAGATTGGTTCTGTGCACCTGTGAACATCTGCACCAGATGAAATACACACACATCAGGATTGTGGTCAATCAATCACTGTGATTTCATCCTTCAACCTCACTGACTAAAGCAAAACAGCTCACTAAATACTGGGCCATAAACTTCGCCGAGTTCTCTAGGTTTGACTGACTGAAGGCTCACTATGAAAACTAGTCTCAGCTTTCCCACTCAGATGGACACAGTGTAATGGAGCAGATGTCTCCCCTCAAATGTATGAAAACCACATCTGGGCCCTTTGGTAAGAACTGCACTTTCAGTGTCTAAGCCAGGAGTGCACTTAGCCCTTTTTTCTCTCATTCCAAATTGGCCCTATCCCTCAAAGCCTAGTGTATACCCCACTTCTTGATAGCTGCCCGGGGTGCTCCTCCTTTGACTGCCTGGGTCACTGGCTCTACCCCTCATGTGCATATGTGACCATGACCCACACCATAGACACTCCTCTTCTGTGTGTCACTTTACATTTGATTTTGTCTCCTCTTCCCAATGAGGTTTAAGGTTTTAGAATATGTCCCTGTTTTGACCCAACACCCCCAAAACATAGGTGATAAATATCTGATTGGCTCAAACCTGAGAAAACAGTGGTGGTGTTTGTTTTGGAGGGCCTTACTCTCTTTTGAGGATGACTTCCACTTATTTTCCCTCTAAGTATTAGCAATATAACCTTGCAGTCTGAACTGGTAGTCACGGCTACAAAACAGTATTTTTCTTAACCTAATAATAAACATTTTTTCCCAAGAAATAATTGAAAACACAGCTGACCTTTAAAACTTCATAACTGTATACTTTCTCATAAGTTATGTTCCACTGAAGCTTTAAGTAACGGAAATACCTTGTTAGGAAATGATGACAAACATAATCAAAAGCATGCATGTTCCCACTGTACAAAAGGAGTTCTTATCCTAGGCAAGCTTTTGGTGCTTTTTATCCTTGAAATATGTTAAAGTAGAGACTATCTGGAATCTGAGTAGCAATCACAAACAAGAACATACTGTCCAATCTGAAGGCCTTTATCCTAAGAAAATATTAAACAAGACTCAGACGATGATGAATTGCATAAGTTGTATGTTCCTGTGGAAGTGAATGATACTGAAAAGTTAAATCTTTCAAATTTACTGACATTTCCCCATGCTAGTAATATTTTCTAAAATCCTGTGTTCTTCAAAGCATTCACGTTCAAAGCTGAAAATGTCTTTATTGAACAAGTAGCTTCTAGTGGTTCGGAGAGCAAAACGAAACAAAAACCAATTATTCATACTACCCAGGTCCCTTATCTCTTTATTAAAGCCTTTTCCAACTGTGTATGTAACTAACCCTCCCTGAAAATTTCCAGTGAAGGTAATGAATTGGAAAACGCTATGGGCACTCAGATTACTTACATATGAATTCCACCATTCATTACCACTTGAAGGAATACTTGTTCATCCTGTACCCACCAAAAGTGCTGCTGAAAAAAGTAATGCTACTGATCTGTTGCCCATTATTTTCTTACTGGTGCAAGATTGGGCCCTGGCAGCTTCTTCTAATAAAGACCAAGTCTTTAGATTCCAGCCTGACACCACAATCTGTTGTCACCCTAACCAGACAATTCTCACATCTCCCTGGGACCAGCTAAAGCATTCAGGGAAGGCACAGGACACGGAAGCATGACAGAGATGCTAGGAAAAGTAGTTTTGAATCATGCTATAACTACACATTTTAAACGTACAAAGAATCAAAAGCTTGTTCAGTGCCATTATTAGTTAATATTGAAATGGGTTCATTTTCCCAGTCCATGTACTTTATTGTACTAAATTTTATCAAGCAAGAATATCCTTGAAACAGACCTAAAAACTGTGTTAATGACTAAATTTGATAGACAACAAAATGTTCATTTTTTCATGTCTTTAATATTCTAAGTCAGCTGAAAAGTCTGAAGGGTGCCACCTAGAGCTGAAATATGACCTTTCTGAAGTCACAGAACACCTTACTAAAAATATGTAGAATCTTGGCTGGGTACAGTAGCTCATGCCTGTAATCTCAGCACTTTGGGAGGCCAAGACAGGTGGATAACCTGAGGTCAGGAGTTCAAGACCACCCTGACCAAAATGGTAAAACCCCATCTCTACTAATCATAAAAAAAATTAGCCAGGTGTGGTGGCGGGCACCTGTAATCCCAGCTACTGAGGAAGCTGAGGCAGGAGAATCGCTTGAACCTGGGAGGTGGAGGTTGCAGTGAGCTGAGATGGTGCCAGTGCACTCTAGCCTGGGCGACAGAACAAGACTCTGTCTCCAAGAAAAAAATACACACGCACACATATACACATACACACACACACACACACACACACACACACACACACACACACACAATCTCTCAATCAAGCACTAATCAAGGCAAATGATGTCAGAGCAAAACCAATTTATGGTTAATAATCCATGTTAAAGGATGGATTACTAGCAGCTAAGTGTAAAAACTAACATTTACTGGGCACTGACTTGGTACCAAGCACCATTCTATAACCTTTCTTGTATTATCTCATGGATTCTTCATAATTACTACACATTAATTAGGATCCCATTTCACAGGCAAGGCGACTGAGGCACAGAATGGTGAAGGCAGGGGGCCTACAGGAGAATGAGGACCTCTAGCCAGCGAGGGTAGAATGAGGCTGGACCCCTGTGATTCAAGCAGTTTTGCCACAGCTGCCTCCGTACACTGTTGCCAGAAATAATATGAACACTGGAAAATGAGGTTCAGGATGGAGGTTGCAAGAGTTTTCATAAAATTCCCTTTTCTGATGGTTTTCTATCTAGATAATGGTAAAACAAACATGTAACATAGTTTCTTCAGACAGATAACAAGAATTGTGAGATTACTTTATGTTCCAGTTACAGATTGCATTTGGGAACAAAGAAAATTCTCCTAGGGTGATTGTACACCTTTCCTAGGGCTGCCATAACAAAGTACCATACACTTGGTGGTTTAAAACAACAGAAATGTATTGTCTCATGGCTCTGGAGGTCAGAAGTCTGTAATCGAGGTGTCGGCAGGGCCATAAACCCTCTAAAGGTGCTAAGGAAGGATCTGTTCCAGGCCTCAGCTTCTGGACATCCCTTGGCTTGTGGCAACATAGTGCTAATCTTCACATGATATTTTCCCTACAAGTGTGTCTGTCTCTGTGGCCAGATTTTGTCCTTTTTATAAGGACCTGAGTCATATAGGAGTAGGACCCCCCTGCCCAATGATCTCACATAACTTCAATTAACTCTGGAAAGACCCTGTCTTCAAGTAAGATCACATTCTGAGGAACTGGGGGTTAGGACTCCACTATATCTTTCTAGGGGAGATACAATTCAACCCAGATGATATAAGTGCAATTTGGAGCCTTAAAGTAAACTAGATGGATTTGGAAATAATATAAAATACAAGAGATGAAGCTTATCAAGTTTATAATGCATCCAAGGCCTAGCTCATTCTGTAAAATGTCCCACAGAATTACTGCAAGTGTAGCACTCTATGGACAGGATTTGCCAACCTCTGATTTAAGGCTTCTAATTCATACTGAAACACTTATTTATTCATTCAAAATAATATTAAGTGTCAAGTATGACGTAGCAGGTAATTTTCATGACTTTGTTTACCTACCTAGAGTTCTACCTAGCAATGGTAAGAGGGAGGAACAGGGATGGTTGTTAACCATATGTGTAACTGAACTGTTCACATTTTTTTTTCCTTTGATGCAAGGACACATTTCATTGTTTTATCTTTATTTTATTCATATCCACTTTTTGTAGGATAACTCAAGTTTATTTTAAATCAGCAGATAATTCAAAGCGGCCTTTTAGATGACTGGGATTTGCGTCCATCCTTAATTACAATTTCTATCATAAAAGTATCAACTTCTAGCGGGCAAAACATGTTACTCTACTTTCTGGTAAGGACAAGAATAATAAACCTTTATCTCTATCCCATTTTCTTTGTCAAAAGCTGTAACAAACAGCATTCCAACCAAATGTGGACATGTTCCAATGCCTGCTCTCCCTCATTTGTTGTACACTTTAGATTAGACTAACAGTTGTTTCATATCTATATTTTTAAAAAGGGTAAAATGTATTTCTGGAGATCAAGGAAAAGTATTCTATGTGTAATAGAAAGTACTGTCTTAAAAATATTTGTTTGGATATACTTTTTTCTTTTTCTCTTTCTTTTTTTTCTTTGAGACAGGGTCTCACTCTGTTGCCTAGGCTGGAGTGCAGTTTTGTGATCATGGCTCACTGCAGCCTCAAACTCCTGGGCTCATGCTATCCTCCTGAGTTGCTGGGACTACAGGCATGTGCCACCACACCTGGCTGGATATACTTTCTAATATGCATTAAAGAAGTACACAGTTTAATCAAAGGAAAGGAAGCCAAAAAAACCTGAACAAGTAGTTTAGTGAAGAATCCACAGGCAAAGATATTAAAGGATGTGGTATTTTATAAAAGCCCAGTGCTCAGTTCTTGGCATCCAGTGGGGATCAATAAAAGCTAATTCATCATTGGGAAAATGCTGACAATTTAAGATAGGAATGAAACTCCCATTCCCAGGTTTCTATGCTTCTGTGTTACCGGAAAATTGCAGGTAAAATGTCACAAAATTAGACCTCACTTAAAACAAAATTGAGAATGAGTACTGGTTATAATAGTGAGAGAAACATTTATATCTCAGATAGAGGTACTTAAAATAGAAATGGTCTGGTGAATTTTAATAGAAGAGCACAAAAGTAGTTCTTTCTAGTAAGGTGGTAAGAAATTTAAAAAAGAAAAGTCCTGTTTTTGACTGAAGATATAAGACCTTTATAATTCTCTAACTCCATGGACAGAGCCTCAATGCAGAACCAACGGGAAAGTTGTAAGTACTAGGCATTTCGTTATTCTGTTTAGGTTCAAGCTATTTAAGATTCGGGACCTCTAGTACCAAGGACGTCTCCAAGACGTGTCCCAGAGAAAATGGCAAAAGAATTTTAGGAAACTAGCAGTCTCAGGGATAAATCCTGGTGTAGAGAAAGCAGCAGAGGAAGTAGAGTCAGGCAGATTTGGTTTGGATCCTAACAGCAAATTACTAGTTGTGTACCATGGAACAAGTCAGTTAACCTTTTTAAGGTTCACTTTCCTCACATATAAAATGAGTTCAATACTCTGAGGGACTGTTGTGTAGATTAGGGTGTGCATACACACAAGCATGCACACGTACATGCTCCACTTGGTAGAGTGTCTAATGGTCAATCAATAGTAGAACTACTATTAGGATAAGCTTTGTTCTGGAACACAAAAAAAGTCTTATACTGAAACAACTCAAGAAACTAACATAAGTGAGATACAGCATCCCCATAGCTTTTCCAGGCTTAGGACTGGATTTGGAATATCACCTGTAGTCAATGAAGAATTATAAAATAACTTTATATATGAGGGAAGAAAAAAATGTAATAGGCAGGGCAAGAAAAGGAAGCATGAAGAAACAGAGGCCTGAACTTACGTCGTTCTTCTCTGTGCCTCTCGGTCTCTGCAAAGTACTGGCGGAGCTCTTCGGTGATTACCATATTGCTCAGGTCACATTCTATCTCTGCATCTGACTCGGTCTCCATCTCTTCCTCTTTGGACAAAGCTTGGTCTTCTCTTGTGGATGCCTGGATCCTACTGCTGTCATGTGGATTCTGCCCAGACCCTCTGAAATGTGAAGAACTGCAGGGGGAGTCCTGCCAGGCCACATGATCATCATAGAAAGACTGTGGATATGCAGCTTGGATACTGTAAGAGCTTTGGGGAAGAAGTACAGGAGGGAAGTACCATGGAACACTGAAATAGGATTCCACGGCCTTCCTGTAGGCATTCTGGTGGCTGTGCATCCAAGCCATTGCTTGATGATAATGTTGCCAGTATCTTGCATATACCGGATGAGAATACCAAGGCCTGGTAGCTTTCAACGTTGATGCCTACAAAATGAAAGGAGGTGGAGGGTGGACACCAAAGTGTTTATCCTATGCTACCCAACAGGTATTTACTTAGTATTTGCTGAATACCTACTCTACATGAGGAGGCTACTAAGCCCAAAATTGTGTGAGACAGGTCCAGGCCCACAATGGACACCAAGTGTTTGCACACTTGCTAATTCCATGTACATGAGGAATGCAAAAGCCAATTAGTTTAACGATATGGAGCATTATAATGTGGGGATGGAGACTAGTGATTGTTTCTAGATGAGATGCAGGGAGAGAGAAGACTGGATGTTTATCATCTTGGCCCTCTCTACCCACTGTAATTAAATGACCAGTGCTGAGTGGGCAATGGCCTGCTAAGACACAGTAGATTGACAAGCATGATAGACTTTAGTTCTTCCCTTTCTGCCCCTCAAACTAACTTGCTGGCCTGGGCCACCCCTAAATACCTGAGACAAGAGACATCTAGGAATGCATCCAATAGTGCTTTTACTTTTGTATTTCTTACGTCTTCTCCATCGTGGAATGAGAATACCAAAACTTTAAAGACTAAAGTTTATCTCTTTTACTTATGAGCTAAAAAAGAAAAGTCTTACCTTCATCGCTGCCATCTCTGATTGTGAAAATCCAAATGGGTGCCGAAACTAGGAAAGAAGAATCACAGTGCAAATCTCTAATCAGTACAGCTGTGTGATATTTGTGGCTATTTTGTGGTTTGTAAGACAGCTCTTGAGGAGCTGGCTCTTCCCAGTACCATGCCTGATTTCCTACAACCTATCTATAAGACCTTGGTTCCTGGGCTATGACTTTGTGGTCTGAAAAGGAGGGATCTCCTTAAGTATGATTAAGTGGGTCAAAAGATCCTGCAAGGTTCAATGACTTATTTCCCTACAGGAAGTAAAGTCTATGAAAATGACCATATAAATATTTAGTTGTTAGTGTGTATATATGTGTGTGTGTGTGTGTGTGTGTGTGTGTGTATATATACATATATACACATATAATATACAACACATGAACTAAAAATTTACAGTTATTACTTTATTTACTAATCTTTAACTCATGCTAATGCTCACCTAAATTAACCCTGGGTCTTCCTGAAGCTTGAGTGGAACACATCTTTCCAAATAACCAGAAACCTCTGTTGGGTCCTGCCTTAGGTCTGGGATGTGGAGAATAAGACATCTCTCCATACTCAGTTGTGCCCTGGGCTTTCAGTTCCCCCAAAAGGGCCTTGTTTTCATTTTGATTGCAATATGCATTTCTCAGCCAGCATGTGACATCACATTCTACTTGCCTAACTACCCTGTGTATTCACAAACTCCATGGAATCTCTACAGAGGCACCATATAGATTGCCTTTGGCAAATGTTATTGCTCTGCTGAAATTTAGTTCTTTTCTCACTACCCACCTGTTGTGATTTGCTGATTCAATGCATGAAATACCCAAAAGTGAAGTCTAATCTGCAGCTGTACCTTTTTCAATGTATTTAAAATAGACTTTTACTTTTTTTTTTCTATTCAGGGGTTCAGAGCTACACTGGAATGCACTTTTAAAAAGTTAAACAAAAATATCCAAAAACGCATGAGAATTTAAGCTTCTGTGAGACAAAACCACTAACACAATGCAATGCTGAGCAAACTAGTACTTAGGCTTTGAAACTTTGGAAATCAGATACTGAAGGAGTCCTATTTTTCCTTCTCACTTAACTATAGGGTAGAATTAAAAAATTCTCCAACCCCTAAGAAACAAACTTTACTTGTTTTATAATCTCTATCAGATGTTTTGCTATGGTTATATTAAGAACTGAGATGCTAAATCAACCTTTTCTATATTTTAAGATTTGGCTAAAAGAGAATCATTCACATTCTTTTAAAAGATAATAAACTTTCAAATAGGGTACTTCTAAGAGGGCTGATATGACCTTCTGTAAATTTATCTTAAACATAGCCCATAGTTCTTGCTCCTTGTCTTCAATACTATGCGTACATGCAACAAATATAAATTGAAAAAGTTAACAAATACAGTGTAAATTCAGTTCATGTTACTTTTAATCTACAATTTTAATGTTTTAAAGGTTTAAAACATGAGCAAGTAACTGAAAACCTAGCTCACTGCTATGTGCTTCACAGGCCACTGAAGAAATATAAAAGTTAATACTTAGGTGGCTTACCACTCAGAGAAGTAAAACATAAATGAAATTATGTAGAAATCAGTATGTACTTGAGAGCAAAACTGTAAGGTACAGCCTTTAAGTGGCTAATTCACCAGAACCAGGTTTTATATTTCTATGACTAAAATCTGAATAGTATTCTGAGAGCCTGCAGAACATAATGTCATTAAAGTGAACTGCATGTATATCTTAATCAAATTTGTTTTACAGATTAACAAGCAGCAAAGAAATTAAATTAGAAAAGTCTATGAGACATGTGCACGTGTTCTGGAAGTTAAGTGTTTTGAATCCTGACTTCTTTCTATGCACTATAAGGCATTTAGAACCAGGTCAATGTAAATATCAATTATTCCAAATTGGTAAGTCTGATAGCCTCAAATATGGAATAAACACCATTGATATTGAACACTACTGTACACAAAATCTTGTTTTTGGTTATAATTGGGAAAATTAAGTGTGGCAATAAAGGTCGTAGCACCAATATTCTGAAAATCCACCAGATGGCTAAGAGAGGCTCTGTTTTGCAAAGCTGGACATTTAGGCCTGTGGGATAAAATAGAGTACCATTTAAGGAGTTCAAGGGTAATTGATGATGTTCTCCAGGCTGCTCAAACGTCAATGGCTGTGATTAAGAGGGAGGGGCCAGGCGCAGTGGCTCACAAGTATAATCCCAGCACTTTGGGAGGCCGAGGTGGGTGGATCACCCAAGGTTGGGAGTTCAAGACCAGCCTGGCCAACATGGTGAAACCCCATCTCTAGTAAAAATACAAAAATTAGCTGGGTATGATGGTGCACATCTGTAATCCCAGCTACTCAGGAGGCTAAGGCACAAGAATTGCTTAAACCCGGGAAGTAGAGGTTGCAGTGAGCTGAGATCGTGCCACTACACCCCAGCCTGAGTGACAGAGCGAGACTCAGGCTCAAAAAAAAGAAGAAGAAGAGGGAGGGAACACTAATTTGAGGCGAGGTGACTTTGACCCAACAAATCATCTGGTAGAAGGGCTGCCATGTTAGAAGGCCTCAGAGATAACCCAGGTATGTCCTGAGCGTCTAGGCAAGAAAGAAGCTAGGAGAATGAGCTGAGATGACTGAAGAAAGCCAGTTTCAGCTTCCAAACCAGAGGCAGTTCAGAATAAGCCCAGAGTGCCCACTATCTACATTAATTAAATATATTAAATCATCAGCTAAGATGCTAGACTCTCAAGACCCAGGCCATTATGAAAGGATGAATTTATGTTACTGATGGAGTGCAAGCAACTCTGTAGGCAATTTTGCTTTGTTTTGATCATGCTTTCCTCACAGTTTTCACCACTGGGATATTTATAATCAAACTTGCTGCCATCTTCGAGCAAGTTTAAAGTCCTGGGGCTGTATGTAGGCTGCGCTCATCTCACCCTTGGCTTTATTATTTTCTCTCCCTAAATTCCAAAACCTACTTGTAATATCCTTTTTCATTTTAAGTATTTTTAAGAGTCCTAAAATCCTATATTCAAATTAACCAATTTGAATATTTGACTTGAAGAATTACACATTAGTCTCTCAAAAGTCAAATAAGGCATAGAAAAACATGCCTAAAGCAGTAGCAACTTGCATAGAGCTTTATAATTGCTTTTACCTAGGTCTTTCTAGTATTATTATGTCATGCCAGCAATTTTTTTCAGTAAAGGATGAGATAAATATTTTAGGCTTATGGGCCACATACAGTCTTTGTCACATAGTCTTCATATTCTTTGATTAAAAAAAAAACACCAAACAACCCTTTAAAAATGTAAAAACAATTCTTAGCTCCCTGGAAGTACAAAAAACAGGCTGTGGGCTTTTTTTTTTTTTTTTACTCACCCCCGTTTTATGTTAACACAGTTTGAAGTCGTATATGCTCTCTCTGAATATGCAGAACATCCTAATTCTTCCTTACTTTCCACTTGGGAATCAGTAGAGGAACTTCACACAAGTTTCATAATGATTAGGCTTGTAGAAAGACTAGCGGAGGCAAGAAAACTGACTATGAATGATTCTCACATGTTTCATAAATGATTAGGCTTGGAGGAAGACTAGTGAAGACAAGAAAACTGACTATGACCAATAGCAATCTTGTTGACTGGTTCCTAATATATGGGACAAAAAAATACTTTCCATGACTAAATAAGGAAATTGGACCATTTCTTAAAGATCCATATAAACATTTAAAGATTTAACTAAAAACAATAATAAAAATTCTGCAAAACAGTATCAAGCAGCAGGGCTTAGAAAGCAAACAGGACAGAGTTCTGAATCTCTATTCCCTGGAAGGAATATATATTCTTTCCTGCTAAGCAATCAATTAGTTAATATCAGTTAGCTCCCAAGGGGAGAAGAGGTCCTCTTCTAAAGATGGGTCCCATTAACTTTAAGCTGGTTATTTTCTCCATACATGGAGAACTTAAGGAGCTAATAAGAATGCCTAGGTTTCTGAAAAGCCAAAATTTAAATAATTATAGACATTATAGCAAGACCTTCAGAGACTACTACCTCTCCAAGAAAAGAGAGCTGATGGTTGCTGCAGATGTAGATACCCTTTGGTCTTTAATGGTCTTTAATTTGATCTTCCATTCCTCACTTCCCTGGGAATGTCTCCTACTCTTTCATGGCACAAGCCTTCACGGACTGAACAGTAACTTTTCTCCTAATGGGCTGGTGGGGCTGAAAGAAAAGAGATTGGCAATGTCAGGGAAGGCCGGGATCCGCAGCTCTACAAACCCAGCAGCCCTCTCCAGTGAGCACAATGGCATAATGGCCACCACCCAGCTGAGCCCAGGCGAGTACAGAGACCATTCATTGTCTGTCCTCAACTGCCAAAGGAGGAAGGAAAAAAACAGGGTTGAGGTCATTCACTAAACACTAACAAGGCCTACAGGCAAGAAAGAAACTGAATCTTGAATGATATATTTTTCCATACAGACTCTCTAAAAAAATGGATTTACACTTCAGTACATCTGTTTACCCTGAAAGATATATTTTTAATGCATAAATATACATAAAGAACAATAGATTAGGAACTTTGTAGTTTTCAATGGATAAAATGTGACTATTTCCATCAAGTTCCAAAAAATTCCACAAATCAGTGGCTTTGCTGACAGGGAGTACCATCAAATATATTCTTCTAAATGCCTATTTATGTTCTTATAAATACAGAATATAGGACACATCGTAGCAACCAAAAAAGTAAAATAAAAACACAATTCCCCTAAAAACTAGAATGGATACTTGAACTAGATTTTCCTATCTTCTGTTTCTATTAGAATTCTAGAAATACATGAAAATTCGCTTGCTTTGATCTTTGCACCGAAACACATTAAAAATCAATTAAATAAGTTACTCTGGCTAAAGCCCTGAAAGTCAAACCTTTCCTACAAAGCTCCAGTGATTTGGTTCCCTGAGCCAACCAAGTAATATGGAGGATCTAGTTAGGCCTTCAGTACACTGTTTCAAGGAGATCTGCTGGACACTGAAGCAAAATAAGCGAAGGTATGGTGAGAAATCTGAGTGAGATACATTGAGTCATATGTGGTTCTAAGGAATCTCTCTGTATATGCAATAACAACCCTTCCACAGAAGATGTCTTCCAATAATACAACAGTAAGAACTTCCTCACTAAGACAAAGAATATAATAGGGTTTTGTTGAGGACTGGGTTTCTTGCCCCACCTACTTGGGCAGCCCTGCCCCTATCCCTGGCTGGTTACTGAGGCTGGCAAGCTCATCTGGCTTGATGCCCTCATGGGCTCCCTCCTGTGTCTTTGCATGGTCCCTGCTTAGTGATTTGGACATCAAAGATGGCTCAAGTTCAAATGGCCTTCTTCCACCTGCAGGCATCCAAGCTCCATCTTGGACAGGACACAGGCCTATTCAAGTGTACATGCCACTGTGTTCAGAAAGCTTGCACCTCCCTGTCTATAATAGCTACAGTTAAAACTGATGGGCAAGGGAGCCAAAAAACTGAGTTTTATTTTCTTTTTATTCCTTCAATCCCCAACCCCAATTTAGCCTCTTCTGGATGTTGTAATAAGTACTGTCACAAAGAGGGCATAGCATGAGGAAGGAGTAAGACTGAAAGGATGTAGTTAACAATTCTTTTTTTTTTTTTTCATACAAATGACATTGCACCCACAGAAGAGCATTGTTTAATTTGTCACAAGTGTGATGAATTTGTGAATGGATTTATTTGCAAGTTCTCTGAACCCCCATGTGACTAATATCAGAATCAAAAGTGAAGTATGAGGCCAGGAACAAAGTTACCCTCTGACTCAGGAACACAAAAGGCAATGGGATGACTGAGAATGACATAATGATAAGACAGTTCAAAAGAAGAAACAGATAAGTTTGTTTCACAGCAAGCATGTCCTTCATAAGCAAAACCTAGTGTAACCATAAGGGAATAAAAGTTGAATAGGCAGGTACTACAAATTAAGAGCATATCAGAGAAAACCATGGCTGTTTAAAGTAGTTAAGATCTCTAGTACATTTCAGGTGTCTTATTTCAAGTTTACATTTTTCGATAAACATATTCATGGTAATTCCATGTTAGTCTCTCTTTTCTGAATTTATACACACTCACTATGCCTAATTCGGTTGGGCACTTACTCAACGACCTGTAGCCATGGATTCTCTACAATCTACTCCTTTTAAGTTTCCTATTTTCCTTCCAGCATAAAAATAATAGCTAATATTTCATGCTGTTAGATGCTGCTGAAATTGTTGTTGAGCTTGTCTCTTGTTTCCTAATAATATTCTCTCCTCCTACATCTACTCCCCAAATGAGGACCTAGTAACTCAAACAACTGACTATAAAGCACCAAATCTTTTCAGGAAGCAAGTATTTAAATATATTATATTTTTAAGGATCTTTTCAATTCATCTGATCTTTGATCAATGACATTCTTTTTCACTTGTCCACCTGTTCCATGGCTAAATTTCATCTTGTAGAGAAGAAGTTCAAAAAAAGTTCTGTACCTAGTTTGCAAACTCTCCAACCTACACTATAGCCTTAATTGTTCAAAACTTTCCCCCATCATTCTCATCATACCCTATTCTTTAAAAAAAACCAAAATGATTCATCGCCATCTGTAAAACAGTTTCACAATGAACATTTCTCTCTGGAACTTTAGTTTGTATACTTCCCCAGCACAACAATGAACACACAGAGGGGATTTATACACCTGTGAACCTGCTTTCAGTTATGCTTATTCAAAGTTACTAACCAACAGTCTTTAAAAATATATGGTTTCTGTTCACACTGAAATCCCAAAGAGACTGTTATTCTGATAAATTACGCTAGCAAAAATAGTATTTTTAAAGGGTAGCTCTCATCCCACAATTCATGGGACCTGTGAGCATAAATAATCCCAGAAGTGTTGTGTTATTAATCTTTAGTCTAGATTTTTCAAGTAATGTTGTTCTGATCTGAGATGAAGAACAGCTGAATACATAGCCTAGCCTGTGAAATGGGTTTAAAAACATCATTCCTGAAAAAAATAAAATTGTTCAGAACCAACTGATGTGTACCAAGGGAACATCAAGATTTCAGAGCTAAAATGCACTTAGTTGGCCACTGGTTCAACTACAGCTCATTACTGGTAAGTGGGCTGAGACACAAAGCCCATAAACCATAGGGGCCAGATGTCTCAAGATAACTCCCACCAAAAACTCTAACCTCCTGCAGAGGTTAAAGTACAGGAGAAAAGAAAGAAACCTCCAAGTTTTGAGTAGACAGGCCAATATCCTAGACATCGTCCAAGTATGTGGCTGTCCTGGGCGATCTTCTATTCAGATAATGGGCTGGATGGGCAAAATCCGAATTCACCTACAGATCTTAACACAGTGGTTCTCGGCACACCAGAATCACCTGGGAAACTTTAAAAACTACCGATGCTAGGACCCTACTATTAGATACTCGGATTTAATTGGTCTGGGATGAGGGCCCGGGCATCAGTGATTCGGAAGCATGGCAGAGGTGAGAGCCTCTGGTACTGGTCCCATCTCACAATTAACCTGCAATGATTTAGGAATCTCAAGGGCCTCTGGCCCCACCTATAGTCACGGGATTAAGATAATTATGATAGCAACGTGACGTCCAAGACCTCGGCTCTCTGCACAACAGAAGAAGCCAGGCTCTGGGGCCTCTAGACTCCTCCCTCACTCCCCAAAGGAAACCCAGCCATCCCCGAAGTCACCTCGTGGGCTCGCAGCTTGCAGATCTTGGGTGGTGGCCGAGCAGGGGCCAAATTTTTCTTGGAGACAGAGGGGGAGTGGGGGACCGGAGGAGGGCGGCTGTTGCCGGGGTGACTGGAAGTGCGCTTCCGGTGCGGAACACGTGACGCGGCGCGCCGGAAGTCTTCACTGCGTCGCGGACGTCACGTTCGCACCGAGGGCGGTGCCGTGTTGGAGGCCGGAAGCTGCCTGCTAATCGGCTATACAGAGTGGAGCGCCGGGGCGGCGGGCGTGGGATGGTGGGGCCGGCGGGGAAGGTGCTGCACCGGGCAGGGCACTGCGACCGCGGCGGCCACCCGCGCCGGGAGTCGGAAGGTGCTGTCTTCCCCGGCGGGTGTGTTGGGATGAGAAGATGAGAGTCGCCTCTGCACGGCCCGGATCTCCAGACTTTAACTGTCCTTTCCTCAGCTTTCTTCGTTTTCCTTCCCTTGCCTTTACTTAGCTTTCTCTTTCTTCCTTTTTATTTTCTTTCTTAACTAAAACAGTTACAATTTATTTAATTTGTCCCCGGGGAAAACGCCCAGTCTTTGAAAATAGATTCACCCAGATCTCAGTTTGAATGCGATTCCAGTGCTAGGTTTTTAACCTCCCGAAGCCTCATGTTTCTCATCTATAAGGTATGCATGGCCTAATGCACAGTGCATGATGCATTACAGCAGACGAAACATTGGTACTTATTAAATATGTTTGTAATTATAACCATCACAGCAATACCTGCCCTGTTAGCATCACAAATCATTAAAAATAACCAAGTATAAACAATTAGAAGTCTTACGCGACATATTTCTGAGACAATTAGGCAAAATGTGGCAAGAACCCTAAAAGGGAGCATATTTATTACTTTCTGGGAATTATTAAACAGGGACCAGATAGATGTTTATTATGGAATTATTTTTAAAAGTGAAAATTGGAAATGACCTAAATGCCCAACGAGGAAATGGCTAAGTCAATTGGGTGATATTAATGACGTGACATTACTATTATTCCTACACTATAGAAGAATTAAAATGGTATAGAGTATTAACTTTAACAAATATATACTGGATGTCTGTTATGTGCCAAGTATTCTGTGTTGGCATTGTCCGTTGTAAACACTACATGTGGCCGTGAGAACCTGAACTGTAGTAGCCTGAACTCAGATATACTGTAAGGGTAAATTGCACACTAGATTTTGAAGAAGAATGAGAAAAAGAATGTAAAATATCTGAATTTCTTTATAGTGATAACATCTTAGAGAAGGACTATTGAGATTACAGATTAAAATTTCATTTTTATCTTTTTATTTTATTAGTGTGGCTACAAGAACATTTAAAATTATATATGTGGCATGCATTATATTTCTATTAGACAGTAGTATTCTATTTACCAGATATACAGTAGTAAACAATACAGTTTTTGGCCTCATAAAATTAAATCTTTTGTGTAGAACATGGACAATAAGCAGAGAAATAGAAGTGTATGTTGTGGTGAGTTATATAAAGACAGTATAGCAGGGTAAAGGCCTGTGTATGTAGACAGGGATTATTTTAGAAAAGATTCTTCTTCCACTTCAGAAAATGGATGTGGGAGGAAATGAGATATCTATGAATAGAAGCATCTAGAGAGGAAGGAGAGAAAGATGGAGAGGCGTAAGATAGGGAGAAAGAGCTTAGGGCATTCTTGGGAAAGGTAGAAGGATGCAGGCCTAGAGTGGCTATAGTTCAGATAAAGCAATTCCTGGTTCTATGAATAAAAAAACAATATCTATATGGTATACTATGGCATTAGATAAAATATTATTTGGCTGCTGTCACAGAGATGTGGAAGAGGAGTGGCTCAAACTGTTGAGAAGTGTATTTCAATCTTGTGGCAGTCTGGGTGTAAGGAGTCCAGAGTATGGCAGCTCCACTTGTCTCATAGCTCCAGCCTCCCTGGTTTCTTGCCTTGGCCCACATGGTTCAAGATGGTGCACCACTGCACCTTTCAGCCAGTGGGAAAGAGAAAGCCAGGGGCATGCCCTTTCCCTCTAAGGGTTTCTCCACTTTGGCACTATTCACATTTGGGGTTGAATAATTCTGTGTTTTGGAGGTGGTCCTGTGCTTTGTAGTTTTAGTAGCACCTCTGGTCTCTACCCACAAGATGCCAGTACCGCCTCCCAGTTGTGACAGCCGAGAATGTCAGACATTGCCAAATGTCTCCGGTGGGAGGGGGGCAAAGTCACCCCTGGTTGAGAACCACTGCTTTTAAGAGTACTACTCAGAAGCAGCCCACAGCACTTCTGATCACATCTCACTAATGGCCTGAACTTAATTACGTAGCCCTCCTAAGGGTAAAGGAGTCTTGGAATTGTCTTTTTCAGATGACCAAGTGCCCAGCTAAAAATTGGCTAAAGAATAAAAAAGGTAGCTGATTCTCCCATACCCTTGTTGCTACAGGGAATGGAAATTCTGTAGCTGATTGAGGGAGGTGGTCCTGTTCTTTTCATCTTTAAGTCTGAGTTTTAGTCATTACTCCGTTTAACTCTCTTGCATAAAAATTCTGGTGGTACCGAACACTGAGTACCTAAGGAGCAACAATCTTATTTGAAAAGAATGGGCATTGTTACTCCAGGGGGCTAACCAGGGAGAGAAACCGAATTCTGAAAAGGAGGCTAGAGTAGGTTGGATTTTCACTTGTCATTTAGCACCATCTGGTGGAAATTTACAAATGACAATTCCTCAAGTATTTTCTGTAATTTGTCTCTGGCATACGTTTCAAATTTTAAATGGATTATAGCAAAACTTCAAAGAGTCCTGTCAGCTGAGGAACTCCAAAGCAAGATCTCTCACTTTTGGAATGATTGGCATGTGGGACTGCATAATTCATTGTGGGGGCTATTCCGTGTGTTGTAGGATATTTAGAAGCAATCTTGGCCTCTGCCCACTGGATGTCTCTCCCTGCCCCCATTTATGACAACCAAAAATGTTTCCAGCCATTGCTAAATGTCCCTAGGGTGGGGGTGGGGTAAGGAATGGCTCCTGGTTGAGAACCACTCCTTGAAACAAGGCAACTAAAATCCCAGTGCCTGTTAAGGCATAGTAGTCCCCTTTCAGTGTATCCTGGTGTGTCTGGAAAGGATGAGAGGCAGTGCTGGGAGAAAACGGCACCAGATGTAGCAGGACATGTCCTCTGGTTTACACTTTGGAGAGTTTTGCTCCTGCTTATCTCAACCATAGGAGATGAGATTGAGGGAGAGAAGCCAAAAGGCATGGCTAGAGAATGTAGAGTTTTTTTCAAGTCCCTATGGTAAGGAAATATATAGAGGTCATTACCTAACACAGGAAATAGCACAGATGAATCTAACTAACTCTGGTACTCGGGCCCCAAAGTTCAGGTGTCAGGTGTGGAAATCCTGCCAGCTTTGGGAAGCCATAGCTAATCTCATGGGACTTTTTGGATCCTCCCCTATCCCCCAGTCGGGGATCCATCTGCCACCTAAGTGTTGTGGAGAAACAGCTTGGAAACCAGTCCCCTTACCTGGATCAAGTAAGTGATGCTAAACTACCTGCAAACAGTAGTCCTGAACTCTTACTTTGAAATTGGGTAAAGGGAAGAGAAGTTTCCCAGCAGCACCCCATAGCAGGCTGTCACTTTAGGTCTGGCTCAGGATCGCTGCCATACTTTTCCCTTCTTTTCACATTCTCAATCCCCTCCTCACCAGCCCTAGATCCTTCCTTTCAGCAGATGACCACTTCCTATTGACAAAAGTGAGATGACCAGGCACAGATTTCATCACCTTGAGATACATTGCTGTCTGCACTCACTATGCCTCTTGGTTTAGAGAAAGAGGCACCACGGTGAGTGCCTTTGTTTCTGCCTAGGCCAACTCAGTCACATTGTTCTCTGGACCCAATTCCATGTCCTCACAGGCACCTCAAACCCTCAATTGTACACCTCTCATATCGTTGCCTCTCTCTTTCCTGGCTTCTTCCCTATCAGCATCAAACTTGCTCAGGTTCTCTCACCTTTAAAATCATTTGGGCTGATTTTTCACTCCCCTCTCCTCACCTTTCTATTTTTCCACTTCTCTTTTTGGTTATACTTCTGTAAAAAGTGAGATACCTTTATTTCCTTACCTACTTTCCACTCACCCCACAGCTGGTTCTCTTCAAGCATGTCCGTTCCAGTATAACTGTCTCACTGGCGTCACTGCTGACTTTTTCCATCTGCTATACTTTGGCCTCTCTGCAGTATTAAATACTATTGTCCATGCCCTTTTTCTTTTAAAATTACAAGATTTTCTCTCCCCAGACTGCAAAGCTAACATGTGCTTAATGCAAAATAACACAAATCTTGGAAAATGGAAGTGCTTAAGTACAAAGGAAAACAAGAAGAATGACTTGCAATGCCAGTCCTTTAAAGTAACCACTCTTTAGCATATAACAATTTTAAACATATGTGCACTGAACACTGGAGTACCCAGATATATAAAGTGAATATTAATAGAGCTAAAGAAACAGATAGGCTCCAATACAATAATAGCTGGAGATTTCAACACCCCACTTTTCAGCGTTTGACAGATCTTCCAGATAGAAAATCAACAAGGAAACATCAGGCTTTATCTGCACTACAGACCAAATATCTAATAGATATTTAGAGAATGTTCCATCCAATAGCTGCAGAATACACATTTTTTTCCTCAACACATGGATTATTCTCAAGGATAAACCATATGTTAGTTCATAAAACTAGTCTTAAAACATTCAAAAAACTTACAATGATATCAAGCATCTTCTCTGACCATAATGGAATAAAACTAGAAATTGAGGAATTTTGGAAACTATTCAAATACATGAAAATTAAACAATATGCTCCTTAATGACCAGTGGGTCAATGAAGAAATAAAAAAAAAGAAATAAAAAAATGTCTTAAAACAAATGAAAATAGAGGAACAGGCACTACTTGCAAACTCATTCTATAAGGCCAGTATTACCCTGATACTAAAACCAGACAAAGACACATCAAACGACAACAACAAAAAGAACACAAAATCTACAGGCCAATATCCCTGATGATTATTGAAGCAAAAATCCTCAACAAAATATTAGCAAACTGAATTGAACAATACACTAGAAAGATAATTCATCATGACCAAGTGGGATTTATCCCTGGGATGCAAGGATGGTTCAACATAGGCAAATCAATCAATGTGATACATCATATTAACAGAATGAAGGATAAAAACCATATGATCATTTAGATTGATGCTGAAAAAACATTTGATAAAATTCATCATCCCTTCATGCTAAAAACCTTCAAAAAGACTCTACCAAAATATTAGAACTGAAAAATTCAGTAAAGTTGCATGATACAAAATCAATATACAAAAATCAGTAGAATTTCTATATACTAACAATGAACAAACTGAAAAAGAAATAAGGCCAGGCTTGGTGGCTAACGCCTTCTAATCCCAGCACTTTGGAAAGCTGAGGCGGGCGGATCATGAGGTCAGAAGTTTGAGACCAGCTTGACCAACATGGTGAAATCCCGTCTCTACTAAAAATACAAAAATTAGCTGGGTGTGGTGGTGCATGCCTGTAATCCTAGCTATTCAGGAGGCTAAGGCAGGAGAATCGCTTGAACCCTGAAGGCAAAAGTTGCAGTGAGCTGAGATTGCACTCCACCCTGGGTGACAGAGTGAGACTGTCTCAAAAAAAAAAAAAAAAAAAAAAAAAAAGGTGGTCCAATTTACAAAAGCCACAAATAAAATTAAATACATAGGAATTAACCAAAAAAGTGAAATATCTCTTTAATGAAAACTATGAAACACTGATGAAAGAAATTGAAGAGGACACCAAAAAATGGAAAGATAGTCCATGTTCATGAATTGGAAGAATTAATATCATTGAGATGTCCATACTACCCCAAGTGATCTATAGATTGAATGCAATGCCTGTCAAAAATACCAATGACATTCTTCACAGAAATAGAAAAAAAAATCGTAAAATCTATATGGAACTACAAAACAGAATATCCAAAGCTATCATACAGGAAAACAAAACGAAACAAAACACTAGAAGAATCACATTACCTGACTTCCAATTATATTACAGAGCTATAGTAAACAAAACAGCTTGGTACTGCATAAAAACAGACACATAGACCAATGAACAGAACAGAGAATCCAGAAAAAATTCCACATACCTGTATTGAACTCATTTTCAATAAAGGCAGGAAGAACATACACTGGGGAAAAGACAATCTTTTCAATAAATGGTGCTGGGAAAACTGGATGTCCATATGCAAAAGAATGAATCTAGCCCCCTGTCTCTCTCACCATATACAAAAATCAAATCCAAATGAATTAATTAAATCTAAGACCTCACACTATGAAACTACTGCAAGAAAATATTGGGGAAACTCTCCAGAACCACATTCTGGGCAAATACTTCTTGAGTAATACCCCTCAAACAAAGGCAACCAAAGCAAAAATGGACAAGTGGAATCATATCAAGTTAAAAAGCTTCTGCACAGCAAAGGAAGAAATCAACAAACTGAAGAAACAGTCCATAGAATGGGAGAAAATATTTGCAAACAAATATTTTTCCCTCTGACAAGGGATTAATCACCAAAATATATAAGGAGCTCAACAACTCTATAGGAAAAAAAACCTTAATAATCAAATTTTAAAAATGAGCAAAATATTTGAATAGACATTTCTCAAAAGAAAACATACAAATGGCAAACAGGCATATGAAAAGGTGCTCAACATCGTTGATCATCAGAGAAATGCAAATAAAAACTATAATGAGATATCATCTCACCCCAGTTAAAATGGCAGGCAATAATAAATGCTGGCAGGGATGTGGAGAAAAGGGAACCCTTGTACACTGTTGGTGGGAATGTAAATTAGTACAACCAGGTTGGAGAACAGTTTAGAGGTTCTTTGAAAAACTAAAAATAGAGCTACCATATGATCTAGCAATCCCACTGCTGGGTATATAGCCAAAGGAAAGTAAACCAATCGAAGAGATATCTGCACTCCCATGTTTGTTGCAGCTCTATTCACAATAGCCAGGATGTGGAAGTAACCTAAGTGTCCATTACCAGATGAATGGATAAAGCAAATGTGGTACATATACACAATGGAGTACTATTCAGTCATAAAAAAGAATGAGATTGCAACAACATGGATGGAGCTGGAGGTCATTATGTTAAGTGAAATAAGCCAGGCACAGAAAGACAAACATTGTATATTCTTACTCATTTGTGGGGTCTAAACATCAAAACAATTGAACTTATGGAGATAGAGAGTAGAAGGATGATTACAAGAGGCTGGGAAGGGTAGTGGGGGTTGATGGGGAGGTGGGGGTGGTTGATGGGCCCCAAAAATAAAGTGAATGAATAAGACCTAGTATTTGATAATGCAACAGGGTGACTATAGTTCATAATAATTTAATTGTGCATTTTAAAATAACTAAAAAAGGATAATTGGACTGTAAGACAAAGGATACATGCTTGAGAGGATGGATACCCCATCTTTCATGATGTGATAATTATACATTGCATGCCTATATCAAAACATTTCATGTATCCCATAAATACATCCACCTACTATATTCCCAAAATAATTAAAAATAAAAAAATGAAATAACCTTTATTTTTAGTGTATGTATATTTAGTGTATGTCTTTATATTTAGTGTGTGTTCTCCTAGTTTTGTTCATACTAATAAATTTACTTACATATGTACCACTTTGGCTCGCCCATACACACGTATACAACCAAATGGTTTCTTGTGGATACTATTGTAACTGTTTCCCAGAAAGGCAACTCTCTGATGGTGCAGGATGTTTAATAAAGAATGACCTTCGCAAAAAACAAATGCTGGTGGGGCTGCGGAAGCACTTTGGGAGGCTAAGGTGGGTGGATCACCTGCGGTTGGGAGTTGGAGACCAGCCTGGCTAACATGGTGAAACAATGTCTCTACTAAAAATACAAAAATTAGCCGGCCATGGTGGTGTATGCCTGTAGTTCCAGCTACTCAGGAGGCCGAGGCAGGAGAATTGCTTGAACCCAGGAGGCGGAGGTTGCAATGAGCTGAGATGCGCCACTGCACTCCAGCCTGGGAGACAGAGTAAGACTCTGTTTCCAAAAAAAAAAAAAAAAAAAAAAAGCAAATGCTTATATACTACTTGTGAGACTGTAAATTTAGGTCAACCACTGTGGAAAACAGTTTGGAGATTTCTCAAAGAACTGAGAGTTGAACTACTATTTGACCCAGCAATCCCATTACTGTGTATATACTCAAAGGAAAAGAAATTCTACCAAAAAGACACATGCACCTCTATGTTCACTGCAGTGCTATTCACAATAGCAAAGAAATGGAATTAACCCAAATGCCCATCAATGGTGGATTGGATAAAGAAAGTGTGGTACATATGCACCGTGGAATACTACACAGCCATAACAAACAATGAAACTATGTCCTTTGAAGAAACCTGGGTGCAGACGGACGGAGGTCATTATCCTAAATGAACTAATGCAGAAACAGAAAACCAAGTATCATATGTTCTCACGTATAAGTGAGAGCTAAACATTAAGCACACATAGATGTAAAGATGGGAACAATAGACACCAGGGAATACAACAGGAGGGAGACATAGAGGGGAGGAAGGGGTGAAATACCACCTATAGGGTACAATGCTCACTTCCTGGGTGACGGTTTCAATTGTACTCCAAACAGCATCATGCAATACACCTTTGTAACAAACCTGCATGTGTACCCCCAAATCTAAAACTAAAGTTGAAAAACAGAACCAAAACTTCCCCAAAAGACAAAAACAAACAAAGAATGACCTTGGGACAAACACCTATGAAAGGGAAAAGAAAGCACGAGCTTGGATAGAACAAGGTTTTTCAACTGTGGCATAGCGACATTTCAGACCAGGTGTAACAGTTTGTTGTGGGGCTGTTCTGTGCACTGTGGGTTGCATAGCAGCATCCCTGGGCTGTACCCACTAGATGCCAGTAGCACACATACACGGTTCCTCCCCCTTCAGTTGTGATGACCAAAAGTGTCTCCAGACATTGCAAAATATGCCGGTGGTGGGGAAGGAGGGGACAGTAAATTACTCTCAGTTGAAAACCACTGGGGTAGAGAGAAAGGCTGAGCTTGGATGGATGCCTAACAGCCGTGGTAAACTCCAGGGGATTTCAGGAACTAGAATGGCCCTTCTGAGCTGTAGGAAGTTGGGCTGATATGGTGGGCCTTTTATTCTCCAGCATGGATCAGTCATTGGACGTGGGCTCCTGGAAAGGGGTGTGACATTTCATAACGAGGCTCTCTGTGACTGGAGCAACAAGTTTCCTAATTGAAGGAGGATGTGGAACATCTCAGTGTTCATGGCATGTGCTACTCTGCAGTTGTTCATTTACTTCTCACGATTTTCTATTCATAATAAAATTCTTGAGAATTGATACCACATTTTATTTAGTTGTGTATCATTGAAATCCAGCATGCTACATGAGAATAAATATTGTTAAATAATGAAACAAAATGAGACAATAATTGGGTGGATATTCATAAACCTAAATACTATAATAAATGGTTTTATTATGCATTTTATTAGATAAGAGAAACTTTCAAGAGATTTATCCATATTTATATTTAATTGTGAGTTCTTTTTTGAGAATAACAAGTTACTCAGCTGATAACACTAAACAGTACTGAGCTAATCTTTAACAATGTTTTGAATTTCTGTAAATGAGATTATCAGTAATTTAAAAATAAGATTAGGAAGTTTGTGTGGAATCGAACCAACTAATTGCTGAGATATACACAGAATTTAAGTATTGGAAAGTTTTACTTAAAGATAGGATTATAAAGCATTGTTTCCTGTGTATAGCCCTATAAAATAATACCCATGTTCATCCAGCAGAGGGCACAATTGTACAGAGGTATTGGAGAAATGCTTTTAAAGTTAAAAGGAAGTGCCTTAGTCATATGCTGCAGTGACACATGTCACTCACATGTAAATGATTCTATACATCTAAAATTCAATAATGTATTGTTTGTAGGCGATATTTCATTACTACATTTCCAACTCTATTCTTTCACGTTTTTAAGGTTACTACGTCTTCAACAAAATCTGAATTAGGTTAAAATTTATCTCTAAATAATTTTAATTTCAATTGGCTAAAATCATTTGAGGCCAACAATGTGTAAGGCTTTTTGAGAGCATAATTTTACATATGATATGTTTTCTGTTCTCACAAGATATTTTATGGATCACTGACATAGAAGCACAACTGCATATACTGCTCAGAATCACCCTTCTAGATTAAGAAAAAAAATCAGGTCATGTTCCTGCATATTTTCAGGTTTTTCTTGGCATGGACCTTGCACACAATGAACTTGCATGGTAAAATGGATGAACCCTGTCCGAGGGATGGAAGGTCTATCTTTGTCCCTTCCTGGTTGTGTCACTATGTTTCAGAGCCTGTCTAACTTCATCTGTTAGTAGAGAAACAATGATGCTCATGGGGCCCTCTTTACAGATGGGTGATGTGAGTCCATGGTTTAAGAGCCATGGACATCCACTCATTCAATGCATGTGCTATAGTACAGGAGTAACTGAAGCATAAGTAGGCGTCATGAAGTGTCCACTGGACGGTGGTCATATTCTCTAGTTTTCCCTCTGTGAAGAGTTTGACTAAATGAATCTCTGGGTTCTTGGGCAATTCAGGGAAGTGGAGTCAAAGCAAGTGAGAAGTTAAATTTTCACTAATCTGGGGAGGAGGGATTTGATTGGTATTACAACCTCATTTTCACCAACCTCGAAAGCAGGTCACTGTTCAAATATATTTCTTACTTTAGATATATTTCTAATTTCTCTTTGGTGAATTTATTCTTTGATAGTAATCCAAAACTATAAACTATAAAAGGACAGGCTGGCCATATATATGAAGGTGTTTATTGCAATATTGTTTATGGATAATTAGTAAAATTGAAAGCAATTTAGGGACGTGGACTATTAGGCAGCCATCAAAATGAAAATCTTGAATGTTATATAGATACATGGAAAGTATGTGATGAATGATAAATCAAACCAAAGCAAAATAAATCATATATTATGTTAATAGCTATGTAAAAGTTAATCACATATATGGTTGGGGAACGGCAAGAAAGATGGAATGGTAATAACTTCTAACATGTCCAGGAGTTAGTGTGTGTGTGTCTCTCTCTCCTTCCTAAATCACATTATTGCAGTTATAGTGATATTTGTAGAATGAGACATGTCTAAAGAGATTTTTCATGCTTTGTTTGAAATACAGTAATGGCCAATTTGTCCAGTATGTTAGGAAAGAAGTGGCCTATTTAAATGACTTATGAATCTTTTTTTCCCCATTAACTGATGTTTACTCCTCTAAACACAAAAAACGCAACAAAATCATTTTGGCTAGAAATCTTTCTAAAATCTATTGTGTACTTTCCTGCCTTCTCCAACAGTTTCCTGAGCACATTTTATTCTTTTCTTCATATCTCAGGCTTACCATGATGAATGTCAATTTCTCTCCCACACTAGAATGCAATGGTGTCCTTATGAGCAATACAAATATAGGGTTATTTGCCTCTCTACATGGCATGATCAAGCCTCTTCCGAGTTTTGATTCCTTGGTTCTTATTTTCACATGTTTTCTTTTTTGTTGTTGTTTGTTCTTTTTCTCTCTTTTAGTTTATCAGGTGTCATTTTCATGATTGTCAGTGTTCCAGCCTTTGGCAACCTATCCTTCCTAACCTCCCAAAAATTTGCTGCTTCTAATATGCCTCGTTAGGAAAATCATGCAAATGAGTTGACTAGAATTATGTGCAGAGAGCCCCAAAGGGGGTTCTAGTTTATGTAAGTATCTGGACAGTGGAGACATGGAGATACCTGTTTTAGTTGTTCAGAGGTATTTTGCTTACTTCTCAGCTCTTGGCTATTTTCTGGATGCATTGGGGTCTCAGGGAGATGGCCTGTGTTTAACAGATATGTTGCTTCATGGAAAATAGAATACTGACTCACAGAAACAAAGCATAGTAGTCATAAATCCAGTTAACAACAACAAATCAATGGAAGCTGAAAGCAGAGTCAAGCAATCAATAGTTATAAAAAAAACTCACACTTGGATCTGCTCCATTCTCTTTCCATGACACTTCATCCATTCCATTCATAGACTTCATCCTGGGACAAATTTCCCTCCAGTTGAGAAAGAAGCAATGAAATTAGGAACAGAAGAAATCATACAGGATAAATTAGAGAATCGTAATTTATGGAATTCAAAGATTTCAAACATATAAGACAAATTTTGAATGTATAAAGCAGGTTGCTAGGTGCTATGGAGACCAAAAGAAGGATGTATTTATGCTCCCTACTCTCATGTATTTTTAATTAAAAAGTTTTTTTTTTTTTTTTTTTTTTTTGAGATAGTCTTGCGCTGTCACCCAGGCTGTAGTGTAGTGGTGTGATTACAGCTCACTGCAGCCTTGAACTCCTGGGCTGAAGCGATCCTCTCACCTCAGCCTCGCAAATAGCTGGGACCACAGGCATGCACCATTCCACCCAGCTAATTTTTGCATTTTTGGTAGAGATGGGGTTTCATCATGTTGCCCAGGCTGGTATTGAACTTCTGGGCTCAAGCAATCAGCCTGCCTTGGCCTCTAACAGTGAGGGGATTACAGTCATGAGACACCATGCCTGGCCTATTTATTTATTTAGAGATAGGGTCTTACTCTGTTGCCCAGGTAACAGGGCAGTGGCACAATTACAGCTCACTGGAGGCTTTTTTTTCTTTCTACAAAAGAATTTAAAATATGAGTAGAGTGGACCATCTGTGCGATTAAAATTTAATTAATTTAATTTCACTAAATTAAACATAACTCTGTGAATATATGTGTTACATAAATTCAGATGTTTCTGCTACCCAGGGTGAGTGCTATTTTCTTTTAGTTCTGCTGTCTAAAATAAGACTTCAGTTCAACCTTAGCGACAATGGATGTGTAGGTACTTTTTTGAAGAGAGTTTATGCCATAATTTGTTGAGCTTCACCCCACTCTTGAAAGTATTTATGCACTTCTAGGGCTTGGGAAAATTTATTATACTTCCAAGCCCTCCCTTCCTTCCAAAAAAAAAAAAATACCCAACAAAATTTGCAGTAACCACAAAACAAATAAACCCACCTCCTAATCTTCAGAATAGTGGTTGGAGGATAACATGTAATGGGACATAATTTTTGGTTTCTATTGCTTAATTCTCAAGAACCTTACAAATTCCATAGATCAATGTCTAAAAAGTCATCTACACTTTGTAGGGGAGACGGAGTGTCTTTTCTCACTCATTATAAGGTTCATGACTACAGGGGAGAAAATATAATTTCTTCTTTTTCCCCCTCTATTGGTTGAGACAGTCCTGAAAACAAAAGTCACATTAACAAGAGAAAAACCAGCAGAAGTTTGTTGACACTTGCTGTAACCATCACTTGGGAGAAGCCTCTGTTCAGAAGTATTTCTCTCTTAAGGTAATGGCTTAGGGAACTTGCTTAAACAGCATTTCAACAAAGAGCCTTAAATCCTATAGTGACAAGACAAAGAAGAGGGCATTTGCAGGTTTCCAAAAGGTGGGAACATGTGGGAAGGTACATTTATGGGAATAGTCAAGTTTGCTCCTAGGTCCTCTGGCTCCGCTGTCTCTCAGCTGATAAGCAAGTGTAGGCAGGAAATGTCAGGGAGGAGGACAGGAAGACCTTTGTCTTTGTAAATTGCTGTCCTGCCATCAGGCAGGCAGAGGGAGGAGAAGAGTGTCCTGTGTTTTAGTCTTTTTCAGCTCAATAGTCCTCAGTGTTTTAGACAGGAATATTTTGGATTCCTTCATGGCTGACACCCCAATAACATTTGACAGATTAAGAAGAGAAAAGCATAGCGAGTTTACTTAATATAAGTTTTACATAACACAGGAGGCTTCAGAAATGAAAACCCAGAGACTAAGGGAAAACTGTATTTTTGTGGAAAGTCATGCAAAAGTGTGATTGGAGGACAAAATAATATGATATAGTGGTAGTAAACTGGGGGGAACTTAGCAAGACCTGTTTGTTCAGATTCTTTTTGGCCTCTCTGTGTAACATTTCTTTCCTTTAGGTATCGGGCAGGACACCTGTCACAGGAGGGTCTTCAGCAGAGAAAGGAAGGAGAGAGTCAGAGACCGACCTTCCTAGATTCTATGGCCTGTTTTAGGAGAGAATGGTGGGAGAAGGTGAGAGAGACCTTCCTGCTTCTGCCATTTTCTCAATTGCCAAGCTGCTGTATTTTGCGGCATTGCGTTCTGAGCCTGTCAACTTAGATTAATGTTTGAGAAGTGACCGTCTTGTAAGAATCAGTGCTAATCACTGGACAAATTCTTGTACAGTGTGATTAGAAATGATTATCAATACTGGATAAACGATATGAATGTCCATACTGTTTTATTGCTTGCCATGTACAGGTATAGACTATCTATGGAAGGAAAGGGAGCATATTTGGAGTGAATAACCGTGTTGTCTAGATTAGGCTAGATTTGCTGGTCATTGTTGAGCAGAAGTTATCTCTTCCGTAGTCTGACAGCCATAGTAATGAAAAACTAACATGTCCTATTGCTATCTGAACAAATTACACATTGGAAATGAATGCGTCTGTTGAATTCTGGATTATTTGTGGTGGTAGAGACAAGGTTAACTTTTAGAAAAATTACCTAATCACATATATTGGAATAAGCCAAAATAAAGTGTTAAGAGCCTTGAAACCGTTCCAAAATCACATTTTACCCAATAATTGAAAAAAAGTTATTCCATCACACTTTGAAAGTGTTGTGAATAATCATAAAATAACAGTACCCTTTCAATTTTTGGCTCGTTTTTTTTGTTGGAAATGATGATGGGAGACAAGATAGCCCAAAGATTAGGAACTCGAGAATACTTTCTCTTCTGGCTATAGGATCCTATAAACATCTACAAACTTGATGATTAGTAGCTCAGTGAATGTTGAGGGTAATGTATACTCTCAATTTATTAGGAATCCATTAGTTTTCTGTTAAACAAAATGTGTGCAATCAATTTAATATTAATAATATTAATAATTGATAAGACCCCTAGAAATAAAATACTAGTTGAATCCTTTACAAGTGGTTCTTAGCTTTGAATTTATACTGGAAACACTTGAACAGCTTTTAAAAATCCCAAACTCAGGCCACATCTCAGACCAATTAAACTACAATCTCTTGGGGATGAGGCCCAGATACCAGTATTTTTAAAGCTCATTAGATAATTCTAATATGTAGCTAACTTTGAGAAATACTGCTTTATAGAACATCTCTGCTTACTCTTAATTAAGTTTAAGTACCTCAGGGACTCTTCAACAATCATTAACAGTCTTAAACAGTCTTCAGGGAATGTTTCTTTTTCTCTAAACAGAAACAAATCATTCCAAAATAATAGTCTTATTTGTTTTCTTTTATTTCTCTCTCTTTTTCTTTGCTCTTGTTTCATTTTGTTTTTCCCAAATTGATCAATAAAGCATAATAGCATATGAAGTCAGGTCATTCTCAGTTTGAATACAGATTGGGCTATTTACTAGTTGCCATAGATTGGCAATGTGTTTAATCTCTTAGCAAGTTTTCCCCTGCCCCATCTACAGAAGTATTTCTCACCTGGAGGCAATTTTTCCCAACAGGAGACATTTGTCTATGTTGGAGATGTTTTTAACTGTTACTGCTGGGGAGCTGTTTTTGACATCTAGCGGGTAGAGGCCAGGGATGCTGCTCAACATCCTACAATGCACAGGACAGAGCCATAGCAAAGAATTATCTGACCCTAAATGTCACTAGTGCTGAGGTAAAGGAACCCTGATCTACACAATGAGGCTCTGGAGTCTGGCTGCATTCAAAGTCTTGTTTCTCTACTTCCTAACCGTGTAATCTTAAGCAATTTAATCAATTTATTCTTGTCTGAATCCCATGTGAAAATGCAGATATTCTTGACACCCACTTTGGAGTTTATGGAAGGTTAAATGGGTTAATGCATTTGGAGTGTTAATACAGTGCTAATTATTACCAAAATATGTGTCCTTCTGTTCTGCGGCATTTATGACCTTTTGTTAGTATCCCTGAGATAATTTGATCCTTCTCTTAATAATCTCAGAGTTAATATTCCACAATTCAGTGGTAGGAGAGAGAAAGGCGTTGGAAGCTGGAGTTGCCTTTGAACAGGTACCTGCTTTGGATTTTAAGTGGGAATTCAGAGGAGATAGTTTCAGAGCACACTGTTAAGTTCCTTCTCCCACTTTTCACTTTTCTCCCCCAGCTCACCTCTAGCTTGACAATTGTATTGGGTTGGAGTGTTCAAATAAATAAGCTTGTATTCAGCCAAACAAAAGTCGAAAAGATTCTTGTAAGTACAGATGCTAAGGGAAAGTGCTAAAAGCGATGAGAACAGTTTATTTATTATTTTTTAGGTTCTGGGGCACATGTGCATGATGTACAGATTTGTTACATAGGTAAACATGTGCCATGGGGGTTTGCTGCATCTATCAATCCATCACCTAGGTATTAAGCCCAGCATGCATTAGTTATTTATCCTGATGCTCTCCCTCAACTCCCCACCCACACCCCCCGACAGGCCCCAGTGTGTGGTGTTTCCCTCCCTGTGTCCATGTGTTCTCATTGTTTAGTTCCCACTTATAAGTGAGAACATGTGGTGTTTAGTTTTCTGATGAACACGATTTATTAGCAAACTTTATATTTATTATTAACAAGAAGCAGATAGCAACAGCAGTTTAAATTCAGAAAAAAAAGCTCTGTTGGAAATAGAAATCCAGGACTTATTACTATAGAAGCAGTCAAAGTTATGGGAGAGAATGGGATTTCAAGGGAGACTATAGGGAGAAGAGAAAAGGGGGCTTAGGATGTAACCTGAGAAATCAATCTCACCTAATAGTTAGTACAAACCTACTGTGGGCTTGCCAATCACCTTTCTAACCTATTATACTACACTTGACTTTTAGGAAGAGTCTGCTTTTATTCTCAGTTCTCATCCCCAAGTGTTCAAAGTCTGGCTTGAAACTAATTAATGAATCTTTACTGAGATAATATGGAATGCTTACAAAATTAGGTAGCATGGAATATTATGCAGCCATCAAAAACGATGAGTTTGGGTCCTTTGTAGGGACATGGATGAACCTGGAAACAATCATTCTCAGCAAACTGACAGAAGAGCAGAAGATCAAACACCGCATGTTCTCACTCATAGGTGGGTGTTGAACAATGAGAACACATGGACACAGGGAGGGGAGCACTACACACTGGGGTCAGTTGGGGGGAAATAGGGGAGGAACGGTGGGGGGTGGGAAGCTGGGGAGAGATAGCAAGGGGAGAAATGCCAGGTGTAGGTGATGGGGAGGAAGGCAACAAATCACACTGCCACGTGTGTTCCTATGCAACAATTTTGCATGTTCTTCACATGTACCCCAAAACCTAAAATGCAATAAAATAAATAAATGGGAAAAAAAAAGAAAATTCCTACATTGATTGCTGTCCATGAATCAGATTCATTTTAAATTTTTGTAATTATAATTATATAATCATATCATACAATTTGAAATTTTCTCTATGCATATGATTTCTTCTAGTATAGTGTGCACAAAACTATGCATGTTTTCATAACAGCTTTATTAAGGTATAACTCACATACCATACAGTTTGCCCTTTTAAAGTATACAATTCAATAGTTTTCAGTATGTCTTCAAAATGTCTCTTCAAATGACTCTATCATAATTTGCTAAGCCTTTCTTCTGTGTAGGGACATTTATGTTGTTTCTAATTTTTACCACTATAAGTAGATTTTTCTGCATGTAGATTTTAAAATATTTGGATTCTTTTATTTTTAAAATTTTTTATTCTTTGATACATTATAATTGTACATTTTTGTGATATATAATTTGATGCTTTGATACATGTATAGATTGTATAATGTTCAAAGCAGGGTAGCCAGCATATCTATAACCCCATGCACATATTATTTCTTTATGGTGAGAACTTTAAAAAAATCTCTCTTCTAATTTGTAATATACAATACTTTGCCGTTGACCATAATCACCCTACTGTGCAATACAACACCAGAACTTATCCTTCTTACCTAATTGTAACTTTGTACACATTGACCAACCTCTCCTCTCCCTACACTTCCCCATTCCCTCCCCAGTCTCTGATAAACACTGTTCTTCTCTCTGTTTCTTTGAGATCAACTTTTTGTTTAGATTCCACGTAACAGTGAGGTCATGTGATATTTGTCATTCTGTGTCTGGCTTATTTCATGTATTAGTATAATATCCTCCAGGTTTGTCCATTTTGTCTCAAATGACAGAATATCATTCTTTTTAATGGCTGAATGCTATTTTATTTTATAGATATATCACATTTTCTTTATCCATTCATCTGTTTTTAGACATTTAGGTTGATTCCAAGTCTTAGCTGTTGTGGACAGTGCTGCAATAAACATGGAAGTGCAGATATCTCTGTGATGTACTGATTTCATTTCCTTTGGATATATATCCAGTAGTGGGATTGCTGGATTATACAGTAGTTTTATTTCTAATTTTTTGAGGAGGCACCATACTGTTTCCATAATGTTCTACTAATTTACATTCCCCCCCACATTGTGTAAGGGTTCCCTTTTCTCCATATCCTTGCCAAGAGTGGTTTTCTTTCATCTTTTTGATAATGGCCATTCTAATTAGAATGAGGTCATATTTCATTGTGGTTTTCATTTGTATTTCCCTGGTGATTAGTGATGCTGAACACTTTTTCATATACCTGTTGGCCATTTATACGTCTTCTTTTGAGAAATGTCTGTTAAGGTCTTTTGCCCGTTTTAAAATCAGATTAATTTTTTGTTTGGGGTCGTTTAAGTTAGTTAAATATTCTGGATATTAGCCCCTTGTCAGGTTTATAGTTTGCAAATATTTTCTCCCATTCTATAGGTTGTCTCTTCACTCTGGTGTTTCTGTTGCTATGAAAAAGCTTCTTAGCTTGACTAATATGCAAAAATCAGCAGCATTTCTATACGCTGATAGTAAACTATTTGAAAAAGTAATCAAGAAAACAATTATATTTACCATAGTTATTAAAAAAGGTACATAGGAATAAACTTAATTGAGATGAAAGTTTTCTACACCAAAACTATAAAACACTGAAATAAATTGAAGATGACACAAATAAATGAAAAGATATGTTTATGGATTGGAAGAACTGATATTGTTAAAATGGTCATACCACCCAAAGCAATCTACAGATTTAATATAATTCCTATCAAAATACCAATGATCTTTTTCACAGAAATAGAACAAAATGATCCTAAAAATCATGGGGAACCACAAAAGACCCCAAATAACCAAAGTAATCTTAAGCAAAAAGAACAAAGCTGGAGGCATCACACTACCTGGCTTCAAAACATACTACAAAGCTGTGGTAACCAAAACAGCATAGTACTGGCATAAGAATAAACACATAGACAAATGGAACACAATAGAAAATCCAGAAATAAATTCATACACTTATGACCAAACTGATTTTTGATAATGGTGCCAAGAATACACACTGGGGGAAGAATAGTCTCTTCAAAAGGTGATATTGGAAAACCTGGATATCCACAGGCAGAAGAATGAGACTAGACCCTTACCTCTTTTACCATACACAAAAATCAACTCCAAATGGATTAAAGACTTACATGTAAAACCAGAAACTATGAAACGATTAGAAGCAAACATAGGGGTGACATTTGATGACAATGAGCTGGGCAGGGATTTTTTTAGATAAGACCTCAAAAGCACAGGCAACAAAAGCATTAAACTACATTCAAGATCTATTTTAAAGTCTTTCTTTATCCATGAAGAATACATAAAGGAATGTGCAACTGGAAAATTTTGTGTAATGGAGAAACTGTTCTAAAATGGATGAATATTTCTCATTAAAGGTTTAAACTGGGAGAAAGCTCCCCGAAAGAGAATTCCAAACAGGCAGTGAACAATAGCTTGGCTACCTAACCCATCTTTGAGTGGAAATGAAAAGTTTCTCCTTGCCTTCAGGTGAATAAAACTAAACTTAGGTGTATGCCAATATTCACTATTAAGATGGTACACTTACATTTATTATTACCTAAACATGGGCTTTGTTATATAAAAAACAGGGAATATAAGCAAAAGGATGGAAAGAAAAGTCTCTTTCTGGGTTTGAGACCTGCCTGCTCAACAAAGATAACAAGACCCTGTCTCAAAAAATATATATAAATAAAAATAAAAGAAAAAAAATCCCCTCCTGAGAATGAGAAAATCATTGCCATTTTCTTATTTTTTTGTTTCATTATTTATTTATTTTAACTTTTATTTTAGGTTCATGAGAATGTGTTCAGGTTTGTTATGTAGATAAACTGTGTGTCATGGGGGTTTGGTGTACAGATTATTTAGTCACCCAGGTAATCAGCATAGTACCTGATAGGTAGTTTTTTGATCCTCACCCTCCTCCCAACTTCTATCTATGGGTAGTTCAAATAAATGTCACATGAGTTCTGAAACTACTGGTGTTTCTCCAAGGAAATCCTCTTAGAGGAAAGTAACATTTTCTATTTCATTTGGTCTTCTGTTAAGCATATATGTATTTAAGAGCAAAATTTATACAAATACATGGAGTAAAATTTCAGTGGGTTCTTCCACTTACTTCAGAAAATTGATTTAAAATAGGAGTAATGTTAATTCCCAAGACATTAATTAGACAGCTTGTAGGGTCCATCTTCTGGTAATTTCAAAAATTTTCCTAAATTTTGCCTCATTTCTTTTTTTTTCATTTATTTATTTTATTGCATTTTAGGTTTTGGGGTACATGTGAAGAACATGCAAGATTATTGCATAGGTACACACATGACAGTGTGATTTGCTGCCTTCCTCCCCATCACCTACATCTGGAATTTCTCCCCTTGCTATCTCTCCCCAACTCCCCACCCCGCACCGTCCCTCCCCTATTTCCCCCCAACTGACCCCAGTGTGTACTGCTCCCCTCCCTGTGTCCATGTGTTCTCATTGTTCAACACCCACCTATGAGTGAGAACGTGCGGTGTTTGATCTTCTGCTCTTCTGTCAGTTTGCTGAAAATGATTGTTTCCAGGTTCATCCATGTCCCTACAAAGGACACAAACTCATCGTTTTTGATGGCTGCATAATATTCCATGGTGTATATGTGTCACATTTTCCCTGTCCAGTCTATTATCGATGGGCATTTTGGTTGATTTCAGGTCTTTGCTATTGTAAACAGTGCTGCAATGAACATTCGTGTGCACATGTCCTTAGAGCAGAACGATTTATAATCCTTTGGATATATATCCAGTAATGGGATTGCTGGGTCAAATGGAATTTCTATTTCTAGGTCCTTGAGGAATCGCCACACTGTCTTCCACAATGGTTGAACTAATTTACACTCCCACCAACAGTGTAAAAGTGTTCCTATTTCTCCACATCCTCTCCAACATCTGTTGTCTCCAGATTTTTTAATGATCGCCATTCTAACTGGCGTGAGATGGTATCTCAATGTAGTTTTGATTTGCATTTCTCTGATGACCAGTGATGATGAGCATTTTTTCATATGTTTGTTGGCCTCATGTATGTCTTCTTTTGTAAAGTATCTGTTCATATCCTTTGTCCACTTTTGAATCGGCTTGTTTTTTTCTTGTAAATCTGTTTTAGTTCTTTGTAAATTCTGGATATCATCTCTTTGTCAGATGGGCAAACTGCAAAAAATTTTTCCCATTCTGTTGGTTGCCGATTCACTCTAATGACTGTTTCTTTTGCTGTGCATAAGCTGTGGAGTTTGATTACGTCCCATTTGCTTACTTTGGCTTTTGTTGTCAATGCTTTTAGTGTTTTGGTCATGAAGTCCTTGCCTCCACCTATGTCCTGAATGGTTTTGCCTGGATTTTCTTCTAGAGTTTTTATGGTGTTAGGTCTTATGTTTAAGTCTTTAATTTATGTGGAGTTAATTTTAGTGTAAGGTGTCAGGAAGGGGTCCAGTTTCTGCTTTCTGCACATGGCTAGCCAGTTTTCCCAACACCATTTATTAAACAGGGAATCCTTTCCCCATTGCTTGTTTTTGTCTGGTTTGTCAAAGATCAGATGGTGTAGATATGTTGTGTTGCCTCCGAGACCTCTGTTCTGTTCTATTGGTCTACATCTCTGTTTTGGTTCCAGTACCATGCTGTTTTGATTACTGTAGCCTTGTAGTATAGTTTGAAGTCCGGTAGTGTGATGCCTCCCTCTTTGTTCTTTTTGCTTAGAATTGACTTGGGTATGCGGGCTCTCTTTTGGTTCCATATGAAGTTTAAGGTGGTTTTTTCCAGTTCTGCGAAGAAGGACATTGGTAGCTTGATGGGGATAGCGTTGAATCTGTAAATTAGTTTGGGCAGTGTGGCCATTTTCATGATATTGATTCTTCCTAACCGTGAACATGGAATGTTTCTCCATCTGTTTGTGTCCTCTCTTATTTCATTGAGCAGTGGCTCGTAGTTCTCCTTGAAGCGGTCGTTTATGTTCCTTGTTAGTTGTATTCCTAGCTATTTTATTCTCTTTGTGGCAATCGTGAATGGAAGTTTGTTCTTGATTTGGCTCTCTTTAAGTCTGTTATTAGTGTATAGGAATGCTTGTGATTTTTGCACATTGATTTTGTATCCTGAGCCTTTACTGAAGTTGCTTATCAGTTTCAGGAGCTTTTGGGTTGAGATGATGAGGTCTTCTAGATATACAATCATGTCGTCTGCAAATAGAGACAATTTGACTTCCTCCTTTCCTATTTGAATGCCGTTTATTTCTTTTTCTTGCCTGATTGCTGTGGCTAGAACTTCTAATACTATATTGAATAGTAGTGGTGAGAGAGGGCATCCTTGTCTGGTGCCAGATTTCAAGGGGAATGCTTCCAGTTTTTGCCCATTCAGTATGATATTGGCTGTTGGTTTGTCATAAATAGCTTTTATTATTTTGAGATACGTTCCGTCAATACCTAGCTTATTGAGGGTTTTTAGCATAAAGGGCTGTTGAATTTTGTCAAAGGCCTTCTCTGCAACAATTGAGATAATCATGTGATTTTTGTCTTTGGTTCTGTTTATGTGGTGAATTACGTTTATAGTCTTGCGTATATTGAACCAGCCTTGCATCCCCGGGAGGAAGCCTACTTGATCATGGTGGATAAGCTTTTTGATGTGCTGTTGCAATAGGCTTGTCAGCATTTTATTGAAGATTTTTGCATCTATGTTCATCATGGATATTGGCCTGAAGTTTTCTTTTCTTGTTCAGTCTCTGCCGGGTTTTGGAATCAGGATGATGTTGGTCTCATAAAATGATTTGGGAGGAATTCCCTCTTTTTGTATTGTTTGGAATAGTTTCAGAAGGAATGGTGCCAGCTCCTCTTTGTATGTCTGGTAGAATTCGGCTGTGAGCCCGTCTGGACCTGGGCTTTTTTTGGGTGGTACGCTCTTAATTGCTGCCTCAACTTCAGACCTTGTTATGGGTCTGTTCAGGGCTTCGGCTTCTTCCTGGTTTAGGCTTGGGAGGTGGCAAGTGTCCAGGAATTTATCCATTTCTTCCAGGTTTACTAGTTTATGTGCATAGAGTTGTTTGTAATAATCTCTGATGATGGTTTGAATTTCTGTGGAATCTGTGGTGATATCCCCTTTATCGTTTTTTATTGCATCAATTTGGTTATTCTCCCTTTTCTTTTTTATTAATCTGGCTAGTGGTCTATTTTGTTGATCTTTACAAAAAACCAGCTCCTGGATTTATTGATTTTTTGAAGGGTTTTTTGTGTCTCTATCTCCTTCAGTTCTGCTCTTAGCTATTTCTTGTCTTCTGCTAGACTTTGAGTTTTTTTGATCTTGCTCCTCTAGCTCTTTCAGTTTTGACGATAGGGTGTCAATTTTTGATCTCTCCTTGCTTCTCATGTGGGCACTTATTGCTATATATTTTCCTCTAGAGACTGCTTTAAATGTGTCCCAGAGATTCTGGTATGTTGTGTCTTCATTCTCATTGGTTTCAAAGAACATCTTTATTTCTGTCTTCATTTCATTGTTTATCCAGTCAACATTCAAGAGCAAGTTGTTCAGTTTCCACGAAGATGTGCGGTTCCGGGTTAGTTTTTGAATTCTGAGTTCCAACTTGATTGCACTGTGGTCTGAGAGACTGTTTGTTATGATTTCTGTTCTTTTGCATTTGCTGAGGAGTGATTTACTCCCAATTATGTGGTCAATTTTAGAGTAGGTGTGATGTGGTGCTGAGAAGAATGCATATTCTGAGGATTTGGGGTGGAGAGTTCTGTAAATGTCTATTAGGTTTGCTTGGTCCAGGTCTGAGTTCAAATCCTGAATATCCTTGTTAATTTTCTGTCTGGTTGATTTGACTAATATTGACAATGGATTGTTAAAGTCTCCCACTATTATTGTGTGGGAGTCTAAGTCTCTTTGTAAGTCATTAAGAACTTGCCTTATGTATCTGGGTGCTCCTGTATTGGGTGCGTATATATTTAGGATCATTAGCTCTTCTTGTTGCATTGATCCTTTTACCATTATGTAATGTCCTTCTTTGTCTCTTATGATCTTTGTTGCTTTAAAGTCTAATTTATCAGAGATGAGAATTGCAACTCCTGCTTTTTTTTGCTCTCCATTTGCTTGGTAAATCTTCCTCCATCCCTTTATTTTGAGCCTTTGTGTATCCTTGCATGTGAGATGGGTTTCCTGGATTCAGCACACCGATGGGTTTTGGCTTTTTATCCAATTGGCCAGTCTGTGTCTTTTGATTGGGGCATTTAGTTCATTTACATTTAGGGTTAATATTGTTATGTGTGAATTTGATACTGCTATTTTGGTGCTAGCTGGCTGTTTTGCCCATTAGTTGATGTAGATTCTTCATTGTGTTGATTCTCTATACCATTTGGCATGTTTTTGGAGTGGCTGGTACTGGTTATTACTTTATATGTGTAGAGCCTCTTTAAGGAGATCTTGTAATGCTGGCCTGGTGGTGACGAAATCTCTGAGTACTTGCATGTTCACAAAGGATTTTATTTTTCCTTCACTTATGAAGCTTAGTTTGGCTGGATAGGAGATTCTGGGTTGAACGTTCTTTTCTTTAAGGATATTGAATATTGGCCTCCACTCTCTTCTGGCTTGTAGGGTTTCTGCTGAGAGATCTGCTGTGAGTCTGATGGGCTTCCCTTTGTGGGTAACCCGACCTTTCTCTCTGGCTGCCCTTAGTATTTTCTCCTTCATTTCAACCCTGGTGAATCTGACGATTATGTGCTTTGGGGTTGCTCTTCTTGACTAATATCTTTGTGGTGTTCTCTGTATTTCCTGGACTTGAATATTTGCCTGCCTTGCTAGGTTGGGGAAGTTTTCCTGAATAATATCCTGAAGAGTATTTTCCAGCTTGGATTCATTCTGTTCGTCGCATTCAGGTACACCTATCAAACGTAGATTAGGTCTTTTCACATAGTCCAACATTTCTTGGAGACTTTGTTCATTCCTTTTTACACTTTTGTCTCTATTCTTGTCTTCCCATTTTATTTCAATGAGTTGATCTTCGACCTCTGATATCCTTTCCTCTGCTTGGTCAATTCAGCTGTTGATACTTGTGCATGCTTTGCGAAGTTCTCGTGTTGTATTTTTCAGCTCCATCAATTCACTTATATTCCTTTCTATTTTGTCCATTCTCGTTAGCATTTCGTCAAATCTTTTTTCAAGGTTCTTAGTTTCTTTGCATTGGGTTAGA
>NW_022436957.1:9817775-9847705 GCF_009761245.1 Sapajus apella
CCCTCTCTCACCACTACTATTCAATATAGTATTAGAAGTTCTAGCCAGAGCAATTAGGCAAGAAAAAGAAATAAAGGGCATTCAAATAGGAAAGGAGGAAGTCAAATTGTCTCTATTTGCAGATGACATGATTGTATATCTAGAAGGCCCCATCATCTCAGCCCCAAATCTCCTGAAACTGATGAGCAACTTCAGCAAAGTCTCAGGATACAAAATCAATGTGCAAAAATCACATGCATTCCTATACACCAATAACAGACTTAAAGAGAGCCAAATCAAGAACAAACTTCCATTCACGATTGCCACAAAGAGAATAAAATAGCTAGGAATACAACTAACAAGGAACATAAAGGACCTCTTCAAGGAGAACTACGAGCCACTGCTCAATGAAATAAGAGGGGATACAAACAGATGGAGAAACATTCCATGTTCATGGTTAGGAAGAATCAATATCGTGAAAATGGCCATACTGCCCAAAGTAATTTACAGATTCAATGCTATCCCCATAAAGCTATCAATGACCTTCTTCGAAGAACTGAAAAAAAGCACCTTAAACTTCATATGGAACCAAAAGAGAGCCCGCATAGCCAAGTCAATTCTAAGCAAAAAGAACAAAGAGGGAGGCATCACACTACCGGACTTCAAACTATACTACAAGGCTACAGTAATCAAAACAGCATGGTACTGGAACCAAAACAGAGATGTAGGCCAATGGAACAGAGCAGCGGTCTCGGAGGCAACACAACATATCTACAACCATCTGATCTTTGACAAGCCAGACAAAAACAAGCAATGGGGAAAGGATTCCCTGTTCAATAAACGGTGTTGGGAAAGCTGGCTGGCCATGTGCACAAAGCAGAAACTGGACCCCTTCCTGACACCTTACACTAAAATTAACTCCAGATGGATTAAAGACTTAAACATAAGACCTAACACCATAAAAACCCTAGAAGAAAATCTAGGCAAAACTATTCAGGACATAGGTGTAGGCAAGGACTTCATGACCAAAACACCAAAAGCATTGACAACAAAAGCCAAAATAGACAAATGGTACGTAATCAAACTCCACAGCTTCTGCACAGCAAAAGTAACAGTCATTAGAGTGAATCGGCAACCAACAGAATGGGAAAAAATTTTTGCAGTTTACCCATGTGACAAAGAGCTGATATCCAGAATTTACAAAGAACTAAAACAGATTTACAAGAAAAAAACTAACAAGCCCATTCAAAAGTGGGCAAAGGATATGAACAGATACTTTACAAAAGAAGACATACATGAGGCCACGAAACACATGAAAAAATGCTCATCATCACTGGTCATCAGAGAAATGCAAATCAAAACTACATTGAGATACCATCTCACGCCAGTTAGAATGGCGATCATTAAAAAATCTGGAGACAACAGATGCTGGAGAGGATCTGGAGAAATAGGAACACTTTTGCACTGTTGGTGGGAGTGTAAATTAGTTCAACCATTGTGGAAGACAGTGTGGCGATTCCTCAAGGACCTAGAAATAGAAATTCTATTTGACCCAGCAATCCCATTACTGGGTACATATCCAAAGGACTACAAATCGTTCTACTATAAGGACACGTGCACACGAATGTTCATTGCAGCACCGTTCACAATAGCAAAGACCTGGAACCAACTCAAATACCCATCGACGATAGACTGGATAGGGAAAATGTGGCACATATACACCATGGAATATTATGCAGCTATCAAAAACGATGAGTTTGTGTCCTTTGTAGGGACATGGATGAACCTGGAAACCATCATTTTCAGCAAACTGACAGAAGAGCAGAAGATCAAACACCGCATGTTCTCACTCATAGGCGGGTGTTGAACAATGAGAACACATGGACACAGGGAAGGGAGCAGTACACACTGGGGTCAGTTGGGGGGAAATAGGGGAGGGAGGGTGGGGGGTGGGAAGCTGGGGAGAGATAGCAAGGGGAGAGATGCCAGATGTAGGTGATGGGGAGGAAGGCAGCAAATCACACTGCTAAGTGTGTACCTATGCAACAATCTTGCATGTTCTTCACATGTACCCCAAAACCTAAAATGCAATAAAATAAATAAATGGGGGAAAAAAAAGAAAAAAAAACCCAATCAGAAAGCTTATGTCACATTGGCTAGAGGTGTCAGAGGATTGACTTAGGAAATGCAAGAGTGTCTAGAATTTGAATGTAAAGTCCTAGAAAGGAGGTAGTCACAGAGGTGGCTGCATGTACTCTCCCATTAAGTCCTATCTTTGTATCTCATATATGCATAAAAATTTGCATGCAATCTCTTTTTAAATCCCAGGCTTATCCCTGAATGGAACTTGTCTTAAAGAGAATCCAAAGGTACCAGTGAAAGGCAATAGCTGGAAGGCTAAAAAATTCGAACAGGGATTTAAGTCCCTGCCCACAACAAGGGAGATAAAGATTGGAATTTGAGTCCTGCCAAGTTGTATCAGCTTGGCAAGTACTTTGGAATACTTTTGAAACCCCAGGAAGGCCATACCTAGGGTATGAAAATTTTGTCACGGGACTAAGAAATTTACCTTAAAACTAAAGAGAAATAAAAACAGATCCACCCCGACAAAGTATAAAACGAAGTGTCTGTAAGTGCAAGATTATCATTCAGTAATTTTACTATATGGTAAAACAAAAATCAACAATATTTTATAGTGAATAAAAGAGTCCAGATTCTATAAAACATATCATCCAAAATGTGTAACATACAATAAAAATACAAGATACGCATGAAAACAGAAACATGTGACCTAAGGTTAGGAAAGAAAGTAGTGAATATAAGCAGACTAAATTCATAGACAGACACTTTGAAGAAGGAATTATGCTCACATCCAAGAACTTAAGTGAAAAAAATATAACAAATAAACATATGGGGAGCCAAAGCAGAGAAATAAAAGCTATAAAAAAGAACCAAATGAAATTCTAAAACGGTAAAATACAGTAACAAATACAAAATTCACCAGATGGGCTTCACAGCAGCTTAGAATTGGCAGAAGAAAGGATCAATGAATTTTAAAGAAACATCAATAGAAATTATCCATACTGAAGAATAGGGAGGAAAGAAGATTGAAAGAAATGAACATCTCTTAGTGGCAGTTAGGACAATATCAAGAGATCTTAACATATGTGTAATTGGTGCCTGAGAAGGATTGGAGAGAAAGGAAGACACGAAAAAAAATTGAAGAAATGATGGCTGAAAAGTTCCCAGTGCTGAAGATAATCAATTTACAGATCCAAGAAATTAAGTGAACACTAAGTAGAAAAGATAGAAAGAAAAGCACACCTAGGCACATCATAGTCAAACTGCTGATTATCAAAGATAAAGAGAAAATCTCAAAAGCAGCTGGTGGCGGGGGACACCTCAGAAGACAGTAGATGTTGGCCAACATCAGAAATAATAAAGACTTAGAGAGAATGGAATGGCTTATTTTGTTTTATTTTATTGAGGCAGAGTTTCACTCTGTCACCCAGGCTGGAGTGCAGCAGCACAATCTTTGCTCACTGCAACCTCTGCCTCCCGGGCTCAAGCGATTCTTGTGCCTCAGCCTCCCAAGTAGCTGGGATTACAGGTGCATGCCACCATACCTGGCTAATTTTTGTATATATATATATATATATTTTTTTTTTTTCTTTTTTTAAGAGATGGGGGTTTCACCATGTTGGCCAGGCTGGTCTCAAACTCCTGACCTGAAGTAAACTACCTGCTGCACCCTTCCAAAATGTTGGGATTACAGATGTGAGCCACTGTGTCTGGCCAGAAACTTATTTTGAGATGAACAAAAGTTGACAGAATTTGTTCCAGGCACAACTGAATTATAAGAAATGAAAAAGGGAGTTCTTTAAGCTGAAAGGAAACGACATCAAATGGTATCTCAAATATAAGAGAAGGAATAAAAAGAACTAAAAATGAAGTATCTGCATAAATGTAAGACTTTCTCTTTTTGTTTTCAATCTTAATTCCCTTTAAATACAACTGACTCTTCAAAGCAAAAGTAATTTTATTTTGTGGTTTCTAACATATGTGTTTATATACAACAATGGTAACACGGAAGGGGGTTAATAAAATGGCACTGTTACAGATTCTTACATTTGATGTGAAGTGGTATAATGTTAAATCCACATAGTTTCTGATAAATTCAGGGTGTGTATTGTAATGTTTAGCATAATTACTAAAAATAATACAAAGAGCTATATATAAAAAGTCAACAGAGGAATTAAAATGGAATAGAACAATATTCGATTAATCAAATAGAAAATAAAGTAGAAACAACAACAAAAACATGAGGCAAATTAAACAAATAGTATTCTAAAGTTTATCTAGAATAAACAAATGGAGACTGACAAAAGATTAAAAAGAATAACTTATTCTTCCTGACATAAAAATGACCTATAAAACTATAGTGATTAAAATATTATGGTACTATAGAAAGAAGGGAGGGATATCTGCTCTTACAATTTGTATTCAGTATTGTATTGGTTGTCCTAGAGAGTGCAATAAGGAAAAAAAATCTCTATTTGCAGATGACATGATCGTGCCTAGATAATTTAATGGGAGAAATAGTCTTTTTAACAGATGGTCTGGAAAAACTGGATATCCATATGGAAAAAGATAAACCTCAATCTAAAATTGATCTGCAGATTCCACACAATTCCAATTCAAATCCCAAAAGGTGTTGGTAGTAATAAACAAGCTGATTCAAAATTTGCATGTTAATGCAAAAGACCTAGGATTACAAAAATCATCTTGAAACAGAGGAATGAAGTTGGGGTCCTCTACCTTACTTCAAAACGTACTTGTTGTGGGTCAGATTTCATGAGAAAAAGGTTCTGAGACTATGACGTTTATAGGCAGAAACTGTATTGGAAATTGCTCTCAGTAATAACACTTATGAGGATTGAAAAAAACATGATTACACAGAGGAAGAAATAGAATGATGGAGTTTCAGTGGATGCTTCAGTCCATAGCTAAGGGAACTCTGCAATTAATATGATCCTCCATGGTTGCCCTTCTTTGAGGCAGGCATTAGGCGGGCAGGTGCTGGCTTTTATACCCTCAATTTGACCACCGTTGGCTGCTGGTTTCCATCAGGGAGAGGCTACAAGCTTGTGTGAGTCAACATTCTTCAGCTGAGGGCCATCAGCTACCAGTACTTGCAGCAGCTGGGGAAATTAGTGCTTCAGTTCTTAAAGGGAATCTGGCTGGTACTCTAGAGCATCCACTCTCATCCACCCTTTGTGCCACTTGGATGTCCTTGCATTTTACAGTAAGTTCTGGGAACAGCTCCTCTATAAGGCTGGTTGGTCTCCTTTCCTGAAAAAACTTTTTTTTGGGGGGAAGGAGGGATGGAACAAACTCTCGCTCTGTTGCCAGGCTGGAGTGCAGTGGCATGATCTTGGCTCACTGCAACCTCTGACTCCCTGGTTCAAGCAATTCTCCTGCCTCAGCCTCCCAAGTAGCTGGGATTACAGGCACATGCCACCACGCACAGCTAATTTTTGTGTTTTCAATAGAGACGGGGGTCTCACCATGTTGGCCAGGATGGTCTCTATCTCCTGACCTTGTGATCTGCCCACCTCGCCCTCCCAAAGTGCTGGGATTACAGGCGTAAGCCACATGCCTGGCCAAAAACTTTTAAGATGAAGGTTAGTGAATCTTCACTATGGTCTTTATATCTGCAGCTGTTCTTGAGGCCACAGTGGACACTTATCAGCTCCTTCCTCTACTACCCACTCTAGAGTCTACTCACCTTTCACTATCCATAGTAGGTTGGTAAACAAAATGTGGCATAGCCATACAATGTAATACTACTATATTCATATGGTGGAAAATGGCTCAGCAATAAAAATGAGTTAATTGCATACACAGGCAAAAACATGAATGGATCCCAATAATATTATGTTGTGTAATTTCACTATTGTGAAGTTCAAGAACAGGCAAAATTAGTCCACAGTGATAGAAATCAGAATAGTGTTTGCCTATGAAGGGTAGGGATTGACTAGAAGGAATCATAAGGAAAATTTTGGGGGAGTTGCAGTCTTGTAGTTCTTGATCTGGGTTGAGTTTACATCATTTATATGTACATCATAATTCATCCAGTTATACAGTAAGAGGTCAAAATGTTAACCATGTTGGAATGGAATGATCTTGTTTTCTTATTTGAGATATCTGTTTTCCAGGTTTTTCCCAGTAAATCTGTATTTCTCGGATAAGTAGATTTTTTTTTTTTAAGACTTAAGTTGTATTTTAGTGTATGAACTGGCAAGCCACTATTCTTTAATACTTTGGCCATTTACAAATTTATGTCCTTACAAGGTCACATTTTCTCTGGAAGTACTTAATGCTCTCACATTTGTATTAGCATATTGCCTACAGAGGATTTCAAAGTTCCAATGAATTACAGATTTTGTATGGCTGGAAAGTAACTTGAAAGATCAGCTGACCCAGAAGATTGATGTCCATAACACTCAGGAAGGGAGATTATTTATTTTCTTCTGGTATACATCTAGGGTTAGAGCCAGCCTCTACCATTTCTTTAGCCAATCTCTTTCAATACTTTATCATATTGATGGATGATTACTTAGAAGATCCCTCTGAGGCAGGTAAAAGCCAGATAGAATACTATTATGTTGAGGATAAATTGGAGTTACTGACTTCTAAAATGTTCTTCCACTCACTTGATCTCATTGCTCTATCAGTAATATTTTTATAGTTTAAATGTTCTATTTTCTAGAATGAAATTAAAGAGCTGTTTGCATGTGTGAAATGCTACTTTCTTTAATGTCAAATTCCTGTTATTATTTCTAAAAATTGTAAGCATGAAGCACCTCAGCTCCATAATGATGCTTTGCTTTTAGTTCAGTGTCCTTTACATATTAACTAGGGAGGAAATAACTTGTCAAGAAAGTTGTATGAGTTATCTCAAATTTTTATGAGGAACAGGTGTTTGCAAATAGAGGCTCACAACATTGCATCGTGTATCAGTCAACAATTAGGACACCCTACGCTTTCCCTTTCCTTTATCCCTTTCTCTCATTTCTTTATAGCTTACTTTCTGATCTGCAAGCCTTTTATTTTCTCCTAATTTATTTTGCAACCCTGCCATGCTCTAGCACCTGTGATAAGGTTTGGCTGTTTTCCCACCCAAATCTCATCTTAAATTGTAATCCCTGTTATCCCCATGTGTCAAGGGAGAGACCACACCAGGTGGGGGTAATTGAATCATGGGGGTGGTTTCCCCCAAGCTGTTCTCCTGATAGCGAGTGAGTTCTCAGGAGATCTGATGGTTTTATAAGGAGCTCTTTCGCGCTTTGTTTGGCATTTCTTCCTGTCGCCTCGTGAAGAAAGTGCCTTGCTTTCCCTTCATCTTCTGCCGTGATTGTAAGATTCCTGAGGCTTCTGCAGCCATGCTAAACTGTGAGTCAACTAAACCTCTTTCCTCTATAAATTACCCAGTCTCAGGCGGTTCTTTATAGCAGTATGAAAACGGACTAATATAACCTGAGAGATAATTCCAAAGGAAATTTGGAGATGATCAGTAACGGTGACTGGGATTCAGAACTCTTTATTATGGGAGATCAGAAGGGAATTAATATATAAATTGGAGGCCTTTAATGTTGACACAGTAGGATCAAATAAGTTATCTTCCAAACCAAGATGACTTTAAAAAATCTTATGTATTTATGGGGCACTATATGTGTGTGTGTGTGTGTGTGTGTGTGTGTGTATACACACATTGTGAAATGATTAAATCAGCCTAATTATTGGATGCATCACCTCATATCCTTATGATTTTTTTTGTGTTGAGAACATTTATCTATTCTTAGCAATTTAAAAATATACAGTACATTATTAATTATGGTAATTTTGCTATACAGTAGCTCTCCAGAACTTATTTCTCCCATCTGACTGAAACTGTACCCTTTGACCAACATCTCCTAATTCCACATCCCCAGCCTCTGAATCATAACAGTTTTGAGAGTGAAAAGGATACTATTACTAATGTAGCTGACCCAATGGTCATAAACAGTACTATGCCAGGCAACCTAAACTAGAACAAGCTAATGTAAGTTGCTTTTAGCCAACTGTTGAGTGCATGTGTGTTTGCCTATGCACCAGAGTGGGGTGAGGAAACAGCATCTAAAAAGAGGAAGATTCCAATTAAAGTGGGCTTTATCTTTGTGGATTTTGGTAAAGAGCAAAAGTAGTCCATGTTTTTGTTGAGGTCTATAGCCTTCATGAATATTGTTACACATACAGATTTAATTTTATTTTTTTTTGTGGTTTGTGATGCTCTGAATATTGGTGGGGATATGCTTTGATGGACAGCTCTTTTCTTTCAGGAGGTGGTTTACTTCTCTTTCTCAAGTATGTCAACAGTTAGGGCTCCCTCTCCTTTCCCTTTCCTTTATCCCTTTCTTCCCATCCTTTTCCTGCATGCAATTGTGTGTCTGTTTATGAGAGACAACCTGTTTGCCTATTCATGAGAAAACATGCTTTTGATTCATTTTTTGGCCTGCTCAGCACTTCCCTGCATTACTGTTTTGCTTTACACTAATAACAATTGATAGCTATCAAACGACTCTGACATGATTCTGATTTTATGAGTATTTTTGCACAAAAACTGCTCCTTGGTTATGCCTATAATTGGTACAGTGGCTGCAGAATCATTTTTAGATTTAATTGGTTGTTCTTGACTTACTTTTAAATAGTTTCTTGTGTGCAAAACAGTTACTGAATATAGTCTGATGAGAATAGTGTTCATCAGTTTGAAAGCCCAGTCACATTCCTGAGTCTGCATTGAGAAGGAGGAAGTTTGTTAAGGAAAAATATATACCCTATAAAGTGGATTCTCAATGTTCAGTTCTACCCAGAAACAAATAAGGGCAATGTAAATACAATGACTTTTGGCTTAATCCAATCACTTGTTAGTTTGATTCTATTTAATTTGATCAAAAACCCATGAAACCAAACCATTTGTAATAAGGGCGACACAACTCCTCTTTTATTTTGATAGATGTTAATTACTGCAGGCAGGAGCTATGGAATAATTCAATTACTGTCTGTAATAACTTTGTCATTTAATTAATAATGCATGCCCTATATCTGAGTGAGAGGAAAGAGTGTGAAGGCTTTGGAGACTGATTACAACAAAATAATGTGATTCAGATGCATGTGATTGAAATTCTATGAATTATCATCAAGGGTAAATGCCTGCTGTAGCCTATGGGGAATGCAAATGATGGGCCATGTCCATTTGCTTGGTGAACAAACTATTCCTTAGTAAAACAAAGTAGGATGCATTTGGGACAATTATTAGGAGTAAGCTTGCTACCACTAAAAATGAAGATGTAGTGATAATAATAGGGTAATACTAATGACAGCAAACACATGTAGTACTTACTATATGCCTGATAACTTTCTAACACTTTATAGACATTCACTATTTTAATCTTTACAGCATCCTTCTTCATCCTTCCTGTTATAGAAATGTGTTGTGTTATCTTAGATTCCCCTAGAAGGCTCTTGTGACAAAAATTTGAATGCAAGCACTTTATCTGGGAGGCAAAGCAAAGTCTAGTAAAGAGTGGAATGGAAAGGCAGAGCCCACCTTCAGGTATGGGTGCCTGTGAACTCACAAACCAGTTCCTGAGATTGTTCCTAACTGAAATATGCAACTTGGCTCTCCTTCCAGGGGCATGGCAAGGTAGACATCATTATCCCCATTGCCCAGATGAGAGTGCCAAGGGGCACCCACAGCGACAGGATTTGAATCCAATTCAGATCTGACTTGAAAGCCAATGTTTTTTTTCTCTGCTTCCTCAGATCACATGTTCTAGTGTGTATATATTTCCGATTCTCTAAGTCTAAGCTGGGTCCAGGCATCTGCTTTTGGTGATTCTCTTACTGGGTGTACGGTGGATGTCAATTTGCATAACTCCTGTTTTGGCAGTACATTAAATTTGATGTGGCCTCTGATTAAAATGGGCCATTATCCTTAAGTGGAAAAGAGTATGAAACATTCAGGTGTATATAGTATGGATATAAAAAGAAAAGAATAAAAAGGATTCATATTTGCTTGGGCATGCAGAGAAAATCTTTGGATGAAAAACAAGAAACATGAGTGAGATATAGGGTGGGTATGGACATGCTGAGAGGAGACAGTTTGCTGTATGCCCTCCTGTAACTTTGAATTTTGAACTTTGAAAATTTAATATGTGTTCAAAAATTAAAAAGTATCTTGCATAATACCTATGCAGATATAAATGGCTAAAGATATTTTTTTTGTCTTGGATTATCTGTCTGCCATACCCCATGACCTTTCTGTTTCAAGGTGCTACTGCCAAGAAGCCAGATTTGGGGCATATCATGTGGACAAATATCCCACAGAAATTAACGGGAATTAGTTGAAGTTAGGATGGTACTATCATATTAAATTTCTCTATCTAATGGTTTAAAGTGACCTTTTGATTGTCTTGCTCTTGAATCCTATTTCTATAGGATTATATGTTCCAAGTTTGCTAAAATACAGACCTATTAAATGAACATAACTAAAACTTTTGTAAATAGTCATTTAGGTAAAATATACCTATGACTAAATTTAAAAGGCATGTTGTTCAGCATTTTCACCTTCATGTGGGAACAGCTGCTAACTTTTGCTGTTGAAAAGGAAAAAGTCAGGCTTTCATTTCAAAAGGGAAAAATGACATTGTTAATGATGACAGGAGTGAAGAGTGTTAAGACGTAATTCCATAATTCAAGCAAACTCTTGTGAATCAAAGATATTCTTTGATGATCTAATTGCTTCCTTATGAGAGGCCTCCCTCCCCCCCTTCTCTCTAGGATAGCTAGTATTATCCATCTGATTAAAATGTGGCTTTTAAAGAGAATGACAGAGTACACTTTGCCTTTGCATTCAGTGTATTGTTTTTGATGGCGTTTCTTTCACTTACTCCATTAGAGCAAAATAAATGATTCTGCTCCTTGGTGTCAAATATGGTCATGTCTAAGAGAGGACTTTATGCTTATCTTAAGAATATTTTGGCTTAAAGGCAGCAAATGAAGTCTTCAGCTTCTTTAAATCCTAGCTCGGGAGCACTCGCTGACTGCCTGAATAACACTGGAAACAGAACCTTGATGACTGGCAATTCTGTATGTCGGGTGCCTTACTAATCCAAGATGAGTCACACTACTCCCTCAGTGCAAACATTCTGCTCTGCAGATTACGACTGCTCTTTTACATTTGCGCTATTCATTCCAAGCAAATCACTGATTACTGTGCTGCACATGGAGGAAGACATGGGCTGCCTCATGGGATGAAACATTTGCTGCTATGCCTGGTACATGGCGGTGCTCAATAAATGACATGATTATCTAAAAGCAGTGAAAGAAAAGTCTGTCTGAAGCCAGCTTCTCCGGCAGCAGACCCTGACAGGAGAATCTGAGAACCAGTGAGTTTCTCAGGAAGTGAGAGCAGGAGAGCAGGCCAGGGAATTCCCTGCCTCAGCCTGATCTTTGGGGAACTCTGGAGGATCAATGAAGGCTTAGAGCCTCAGGGCCAGCGAGCTAGGCCTCCATATTCCCATGGTCAGTGCTGACTGCAGTCAGCTTTTGGAGAACGTGAGCTCCCAGGCATTTCTGCTCCCTGGACAAGAGGGTGAAGTGGCTACGGAAGTCGAGGGGAAGTGCTGTGAGCAAGTGGCAAACTTTAGAAGCAAAGCCCATAGGGACCCGGCAATGGGAGCACAGGACTGAGAAAGGACATCTGAAAGGGGCAGGCCATGTGACGGCAGTGTCTACTGCTAAGTCAAGGAAGGGCTGGCTTCAGGGGACTGCAGCCACCGCAGCAGCACAGGGCCCTGCCCTCCGAAGAACCTCGCGCTTGGGATTCAAGCCTCTGTGGTGGCCGTCTTGAAGTCTGCAGCATTTTCTCTTGTAATGTGTTTGTAAGGGAAGTCTGGGAGGACGATGGAGCATGCGTGTGGGCTGGGGCAGCCCTACCTCCCAGTCCCTGGTGCCGCTGCCCACCCGCCCGGCCCATCAGCCACCCTTTGCTTGGTGCAGTGGTGCATGGGCGTACAGAGGGCTGGAGTTGATGTCTCGTGGGTGAGGCGTGGCCACGATCATCACAGACCTTGGCCCGGCAGGAAGGGTGGGACGCCCACCCCCACCTGTCCCTGGCTCTGTGTCTGAGGGGTCCTGGCCTCTGGCTTTTCATCCCTTGAGTGGATTGCTCCTTCACAGTGGGTTGCGATGATGGTCAGGTGGGAAGGGGAGATCGACTTTCCTCTAGGAGGCCACATGTGACACTGCCAACTTAGTTGCCCCCCATTTCTGTCCCCACCCTCGAGCCTGAGAGGGGCTGTAACTCACCTTATGCTTTTCCCTGTGCCCAAACCTGGCATGAAATATCAAGTAAAAGTCACCACCATGGATTGAGAGAGAAACTGTGAAGAGAGGAAAAAAAAGTTTATTATAATAACGTTAAGAGCAGTTTTTCATTTTTTTTTTTTTTTTTTTTTAAACAAAGAACTTTATATTTTTGTTTTGCACTGAGCTCTGCAAATTGTATAGCTGGCCCTGAGTCAAGATGAGATACTGGTGTTTTGTTTTTTGTTTCTTTTTTTTTGAGGTGGAGGTTCATTGTTGTTGCTCAGGCTGCAGTGTAATGGCATGATCTTGGCTTACTACACCCCCAGCCTCCCAGGTTCAAGCGATTCTCCTGCCTCAGCCTCCTGAGTAGCTGAGATTATAGGCATGTGCCATCAGGCCTGGCTAAGTTTTGTATTTTTAGTAGAGACAGAGTTTCTCCACATTGGTCAGGCTATTCTCAAACTCCTGACCTCAGGTGATCCACACCACACGCTTCAATCTCCCAAAGTGCTGGGATTACAGGCCTGAGCCACCATGCGCATTCTTTCTCTCTCTTTCTCTCTCTCCCTCTGTCTCTCTGTCTTGCTCTGTCACCCAGGCTGGAGTGCAGTGGTGTGATCCCAGCATACCTCCCACCTCAGTCTCTGGAGTAGCTGGGATTACAGGCATGTATTACCACGCCTGGCTAAATTTTGTATTTTTAGTAGAGATAGGGTCTGACCATGTTGGACAGGCTGGTCTGGAACTCCTGACCTCAAGTGATCTGTCCGCCTTGGCCTCCCAAAGTGCTGGGATTACAACCGTGGGCCACCTCGCCTGGTCAAAATGAGATAATTTTAAATAGATGACTATAGCAGGTCACATCATGAGGAAACATTTTAATGCTCACATCAGGAAAAGTAATAATTATAATAAAATTTTAAGAAGAATTACCATTTTTTGAGCGCTTACCTGCCACTGTACACATTGCCTTATTTATCTCTTTTAAGCTTAGCAAAGACCCGGTAAGCCATAGATGACAAACCTGACACTCAGAAAGTCGTGCCATTTGTGCCATAAAAAAGAATGCAATCATGTCTTTTGCTGCAACGTGGATGGAACTAGGGGCCATTAAGTTAAGTAAAACAACTCGGAAATAGAAAGTCAAATACTGCGTCTTCTGTCTTATAAGTGGGAGCTAAATAATGTGTACTTAGGGACATAGAGTGTGGAATAATAGATATTGGAGACTGAACAGTGAGAAGAGTGGGAGCGAGGTGAGAGATAAGAAATTACTTAATGGGTACAGTGTATATTATTTGGGTGGTGGTTATACTAAAAGCCTAGACTTCACCACTAGGCAATATATCCTTGTAACAAAATTGCACTTGTGCCCCTTAAATTTATATAAAAAAGAGAAAGTTGTGACATTTGCTCAAATTCACAAACCTGGTAAGTGGAAACTGAAAGTAGGCTCTGATTGACAGCGTGCAGAGCTCTTAACTTCTAAGCCAGTGCTGTCTAGTAGAAATATAATGTGAACTACATCTGTAATTTTAAATTTTCTAGTAGTCACATTAAAAACTAAATATAAACAAGTGAAGTTAATTTTAATAATATATTTTACTTAACCCAGTATATCTAAAATATTATCTCAAAATATAATCAATATAAATGCTTTCAAGATCTCTTACTTTTTTTTAATACTAAATCCTCAAAACACTGTGTATTTTACACTCAATGTACATCTTGATTTGTCTGTTAAGTTTTTATTGGCCATGCTTAGCTCATATTTAAATTTCATTAAAATTACAGTTGAAAAAGGACATTCATATGCCCAAGATGTTTGAGGCACATTTACAATGTTTCTGGTAACTGAATTGAGTATTTATTTTTATATTTAAATTTTAATTAATTAGAATAGAATAAGATTAAAAATTCAGTTCCTCAGATGCACTAGGCATATTTAAAGTGCTCAACAGCTATGTGTGGCTAGTCACCACTCACCTGGGTAGCACAGCTTTAAGCTAAAATGAGGTAGTGAGAGGCAGCCATGGAAAGCTCTCCAGCAAGCGTCTTGAGACAAATTTGTGAAGTCAAGGGACATGAAGACAGGCAAGAGGCAGGGGTGAGCAGTGCAGGAGGTGGCATCCACATCTTCTCAGATGCAGAGCCAAAGCATGCTACAATAATTTCTTTCCAATAAATATTTATTGTGCACCAACTATGTGTTAGGCAGTGTAGTAAGTGTTGGAGATACAGGACAGGTCCTTGCCTTCGGTTTCATGTTTGTGGTGTATGTGTCAAGGGCAGGAGTGGAAGATGGATTGTAAACATGAGTATTAGATTCCTGTGTGTGCTCTAGCAAAATACCACAAACTTAGTCATTTAAAACAATGCAAATCCAATCTTGCATAATTTTAGAGGCTACCAATCTTAAGGTGTCTGTGGGGCTATGTTTTCTCCAAAATCTCTAGAGAAGAATACTTCTTGGTCTCCTTCTAGCTTCTGGGCCCCAGGCTTTCCTGGGTCTGTGGCAGCGTAATTCTGATCCCCATCTCTGCCTCTGTCTTCGCATGACCACATTATCTCTCTGTGTCTGTGTTTGTGACCGTATTTCCATCTTCTTTAAAGATCATATGAGATTAGACACATTCAGGGTGGAATGACAACATCAAATTTCCCTCTTCTTAGAAGCATACCAGTCATATTGGATTAAGGAGTCATCCTACTCTAGTATAACCTCACCTTAACTAGTTACCTCTATAAAGAGTCGACTTGCAAATAAGGTCACATTCACAGGAATCAGAGGTTAAGACTTCAACATATCTTTCTAGGGGATACAATTCAACCCATAACAACATGTATACCTGTAAAAAAAAAAAAAGAAATAATTTCAGAAAGTGCTGTGAAAATAAAGCAAGGCAATAGTATTAACAGTGACAGGTCTGAAGCAGGCTGGTGCTGAATCTCACAGGGGGAGTGATAAACTGAAGGAGTAAAGGAGAGACACAGAATTCTGTCTGCCAGTTGGGCCAGATGTGCCTGAAGGACTATGGGTTCACTTCTTCATTGATTTTCCTTGACCTGCACAGATATCCCAGCTAGGGGAGCTGGTGTCTCTGAGGAGTTAGGTGTTCCCTGTGGACTCTCTGGGAACCTACCACTATTACTGCATTGCTCTTTCTCCAGCTCCTTGTGGACACCTGTGAATTAAGAATCATCACAAACAAAGATGACCTTGTCACCTAATATTTTATCTCCACTGAATGCACTACAACCTCAGCATAGCTCTGAGGGTGGCCAAGACAACTTGGCCCCAGACCCAGTTTAGTAAGACTTGGTCATGTGAGCATAGACCTAAATTGTAGGTAAGTATCAATACCATGCCATCATAGTGTCGCCCCTCAGGCATTTTCCCTTTTTTCTCTTTCACTTATCTTGATTTTATGCACATCTACACTCTATACTTTGTTTTTAGTCCCAAAGAACCAAATCTGAAATCATAAAACAACCATGGAAAGGAAAGCGGGGCAAAATATAGGCAAAATTAGGCTCTGACCTTTAGTCTTGAATAAATTCTTTTGTTATTCTGCAATTAAAACCATCCAAAGAAACAAATGCATTAAGATAATTAAAAAAAATTAGAATTTAAAAATGCTTCACTCCTCCAAAAATGAAACCAAATTTCAAAACCCAAACCAACCATCCAACCAATCAAATACAAAGCAAAATTCAGAGTAATTTTTTCTGCTGCCCTCCTCATTTTTCAAGTTAGAGCCCTGATTTTTACCACATACAAACATCAATTTCATGTGTGTTAAGATTTAACTAGGAAAAGTAGAACAGTTCCCAAAAACCAGAAAAAATATTTTCATAATCTTGACATGGAGCTGTCTGCCTCCCCTTTAAAGCATGCCCCTGAAGTTAGAAGCATTAAAATATTGAGAGATGTTACTTAATTAAAAAATACAAAAAACCTAATAGGTGGCTAAAAATACCAAAAGTTAAAAGAAAAATAGTAGCCCACAGAGGAAGTTGCATATGACAAAACAAAACCAGAGGATTTAATATCTGTAATATGTACCAATAGTCTTACAAATTAATAAAACAAACTCTGAATAGAAAAATAAGGATGGAAAGAAAATAAAGAAGCATTTTTTTTTTTTTTTTGGCAACAAAGTCTCTCTCTGTCACCCAGGCTGGAGTGCAATGGTGTAGTCTTGGCCCACTGCAACCTCTGCCTCCTGGGTTCAAGCAATTCTCCTGCCTCAATCTCCTGAGTAGCTGGGACAACAGGTACACACCACCACACCTGGCTGATTCTGATTTTTTTTTTTTGTATTTTTAGTAGAGACAGGGTTTCAGTATGTTAGCCAGGTTGGTCTCGAGCTCCTGACTTTGTGATCTGCCCGCTTTGGCCTCCTGAGTAGCTGGAACTACAGGCACATGCCACCACACTGGCTTTTTTTTTTTTTTTTTTTTTTTTTGTATTTTTTGTAGGGATGGGGTTTCACTATGTTGGCCAGGCTGGTCTCGAACTCCTGACTTTACATGCTGAGAAACCGAAGTTTGAAGTGAAGTATAAGACTGAGAACGTCGTTATCATTTTGTCTGTTGCTGTTCTCATTTGCTGCTGTGGAACCCAAGGTTACCGGTAAAAAGTGTCACTCAATTTATGGCTCAGGGACTGAGCCTCTTGGGCCAGAGCCAGCAATTACCTTGCTGATAGCAAAGGCCTATATACGTCTTGGCTCTTACACTGGAGAGGTTTCAGACTGGCAGAAGAAATGGGCTTAAAAATAATGCATCTATTTTAGAGATCCAGAAATGTGGACATTTCCAAATTGCTATTCTCACCTTAGTCTAGGCTTCTGTTATCCATCAGAAATAGCACAACAAAAGGGGTACCTTGCCCTTTTCTTAGCTCTTTTACCTTTATTTCTTTGGGCCACAGCTTGAGTATTTCTCAGGCATTGACAATCCGATTTAATTTATGGGCTGATTGCAGCATAGTGGAGGGAAATTAAAAGTTGTGACTGCATTACCCTTTGGTATTCTGTGTGAATGACTGATGTCTGGAATTGATTCTAATTAAAAGCAGACAGGAACTACTAAGGTGAAAGTAAAAGAGAAATAAGAATCTGTCTTTATAATCAGTGAAGCGTATTTGTGAGGGCCTGCACTAGTGGGAAGTGGGGAAGCAGATGTTCTATGACACAGTCAGCAAACTTTCTGTAAAGGGTCAGATTATAAATCTTTTCAGCTTTGTAGGCCATAAGGTCTCTGTTGCAATTATTCACCTCTGCCATTGCATGTCTAAAACCATTACAGACAATAAGTAAATGAAAGAGCATGGCTGTGTTCCAATAAAATTTTATTTGCAAAAATAGGCTGTGGGCCATATTTGGCCTGGGGGCCGTTGTTTGTCAATCCAGGTCTACATAATTAATTTGAGATTTGGTCAGGACAGGGTTGCTGCTGTTTCTTCCTCCTGCTGATATATTTTTGAGGATTTCTGTGTTTATAACCTACCCAAGGAGTGACCAGGGAAGAAAAAGATACTGTTCACACAGAGCACGTTTTCTGTTAAGACTCTGCTAATGCATTTGGCCAAGAACAAGGGTAAAGTTATAGCTAACGTGAGACTGATGATACATGGAGTTCTAGCAACATTTTTTTGGGTGGCAGATTTAACTGGAGGAATTAAAAATTGACTGTTACCTATAGGTAAATAATTTTTCCCAAGATAGTGTGCGTCCTTTACACTTACTCTCAGCTATTTTTTAAATTCACTTCTGTTTCTTTTCTCTTAGTAAACTTGATGCCAATTATCTGTTCATGGTTTCTGTCACATATTATTCATTAATATGCTGGGAATGTCTTTCCTAACACAAATGCCCCCAAGGTGCCCTTAATTTCTTCTGAGAAGTAAGAACTTGGAGTAATTAAGTGGAATGGTCTTTTGGCTTACATTTTAACACTAACGGATGTTCAAATGTATGCTTAAGTGACAATAGTTGAAATAGTCTTGAGCTGTGGTAAGGAAGGGGAGAAAAATGGGATGGCTCAGATATGTCCCTTGTAAGTACCCCCATCTTAGATCCCATTTTTAACCATATTTAGACCCCCATATTTATGTAAGAGAAAATAATGATCATTTAGGAAGGGGTAGATTATATAGTAAATGGTGATGGGAAAATTGAATTTGGAAAAACAAATTTGGGAGAGCAATTTGGAGAAAACCAGTTTAGAACTTCACCTCATACCATACATCAAATGAATGCCAGATGATAGGAATAATTAAGTGTAAGATTCAGAAGTATAATAAAATACAGGAGAAAATTTGGTTGACTATTCAAATAATCTTTGACAAAAAAATTACTTTCCATCTACAAAAACAGAGGAAGAAGTCAAGATGGAAATAATTGATAGATTTATAAGTGTACAATCTATAGTTCATGTCTATAGTCAATCTATAATCAATGTATGAAGTTCAAAATTATCTCTACAGCAGAAAATATCAAAATCAAAATGTCAACAGATTAAGAAAGTATTTGCTGGCTGGGTGCTCACACATGTAATCCTAGCACTTTGGGAGGCCAAGGCAGGAGGATTCTTGAACCTAGGATTTCCAGACCAGCCTGGGCAACAAGCAAGACCCCATCTCTACAAATACTTAAATGCTTTGCCAGGCGTGGTAGCACATGCCTGTGGCCTCAGCTACTCAGGAGGCTGAGGTGGGAGGACCACTTAAGCCTTCGTGGTCGAGGCTGCAGTAGGCTGTGATCATGCCAGTGCACTCCAGCCTGGGCAACAGAGTGAGACCCTGTCTCAAAAAAAAAAAAAAAAAAAAAGAAAAAAAAGGTATCTGTAAGGATAAGAAGGAATAATAGGCCAAGTATATAAAAAACACATGTGAACTTTAACAGAGAAACAAACAATATTTCAGCAACACATGGGAAAATGGAACATGACAGATAAGTCACAAATGAGGAAATGAACATGGTCAATAAATGTGAAAAATTGATCAACCTCACTAGTAATCAGAGAAATGAATGGTAAATAACGATATTAATTTTCATCTATGAAATTATCAAAAGTTAAAATATGGTTAATAGTCAGAACTGGCATGATAACAGTGAGACAGACACTTCTGAACAGTGCTGTTGAGCATTGTACATTTCAATAAATCAGTTTAGCCGTATGCATCCAGTGCATCATATATTCTCTGGCCTAGTTGTTCACTTCTAAAGATTTATTAGGAATCCATTTAAAGGAACTGATTGGAAATTCAGGCACAGATTTATTTTTCCAAATGCCCAATAAAATATTTTTTAAAATTGGGGAACAAAATAAGAACATAGGTTGTCAAACTATGGCCTGCAGGACAAATAGCCTCTGCCACCTGTTTTTGGGCAGTCTGTGGTCTAAGAATGGTTTTTTACATTTTTAAATGGTCGAAAAAATTCAAAAATGAATATTTTATGACCCATGAAAATTATTTGAAAGTTTGATTGAAACATAACCACATCCATTTGTTTACATAGTATCTATGGCTACTTTCACACTTGAACAAAAGACTTGAGTTGTAGGGCAGAGATCATAGGACACATTAGGCCTCAAATATTTGCTACCTGGTCCTTTCAGAAATGTTTTGCCAACTGCTGGTATAATAAATAATGGTATGTTTATATGATGTGATACTTGTAGCCATGAGAATGATATTTGCAATTATTTATAGTAACACAGGAAAATACTCATAACATCATGTCAAGTGGAAAAAATCTGGAACAGAGCCATATATATTAGAGTTTCCCAAGGAGTATTCTGTTGGATAATAATAGAATTTAATACATTGACAAAAATCTGAGATTAAAACATTATGCAGCATAGCTTTTACTATGCTATTTTGCAGAGTGAATCTCCAAGAGGGAGAATATAGTACACCATGTTCTCATTTTTTTGTCCCTAGAACCCAATGTTCCATAAAATGTAATTTTGTAAATGCAAGTTTTTACAGAATGGCCTCCATTATTCGATAGTATACTTGATGTCACATGCATTCACACACACAGGGTGTAATAGAAAATGAGTCAAAATGTTGACCGTGTCGACTTCTCAGGGATAGGATTACAGATAATGTTGTGGGGGTTGTATGTTTCTGTATTTTCTGGAATAAGGAATTAATCTTACAATTAGAAAAATATTAATAGAAAATATAAAGTGATGCCTGTTAAAGGAATAAGATGATGGAATTAAAGTAGAACCTTTGGGTAAATTAGAAATATTTCAAATGTATAATATATACATGCACAGTAAAACTTGAAGCCATTTCTATTTATCCATTTATGTTTATCCATTTATGTTTTCTCCCTTGTTCTTTGTCTCTCTCTCTCTCTCATCTGTATCTACATATATATATATATATATAAAATTTAAACGGCTATCTAAGTTAACTTAGGATGGGTTTTTATATTCTGATGAAGAAGCTAATCTTACTATTTTGCCATCAAGTAAATAAGGATCATTTCCTCTCTGTTACACACAAACTGGACTAGTTTTGTTTTTTTTTTTTTTTAGCTAAACTTTTTGTTTTGGAATAATTTTATATTTACAGAGACGTTACAAAGATAGTACAGAGAATTCCTGCACAACCTTCACCCAGGTTTCTCTAATGTTAAAATCTTATATGGCTGTAGTGCCTTGTCAGGACAAAAATTAACAGCACTATGTTTCTGTTAACTAACAGTAACATACAGTTTTTATGGGTTTCCACCAATTTCCCCACTGATGTCCTTTTTCTGTTCCAGGATCCCAGGGAATCACATTACAATTTGTGGGCTGGTTTCTTTTGATTAAGTGGAAAATTCTTAGAGTGGACTCAGTCTCAATTTCGTGAATTATAAAGCACCAAATATAGGTGAAGTATTTGGCTATTCTTTATTAAATTGTTAAATTCCTGTTAGTGGTCAGGGGGTTTCCAAGGAACACCTCTACTTACCTTTTCAGGTTATATATCCATGCTATCTGCCCTGAATAAAAAAGTTTAAAACTTGCAAAGCATTTTAAAAAATATTATCTCTGTCACCTTAATGATTCCATGAAGGAGGCAAGGCATATATAATCTTGAGTTTTCCCATTTCACTGATTAAAAAATTGAAACCTGAAGACATGTGTGACCTGTGCAGTCACACGGGGTGTCATGCTTAGAAAAGCCCTGTGTTTGGTTTAATCAACCTTTTTGAAATTCTTAATTCTGAGCAAGGGGCCCTGCATTTTGATTCTGCACTGGCTTCCACAAATTATGAAGCTGGTTCTGCCTGGAGTGTTTGCCTTGCTAACACAAGGGTATATAAAATTTGTGCAGTTGGGTGGATTTTAGTGCTTTCTGACTTGGAGCTTACTCTTATTTCTACTACACTGCATCATATTTCCATCAACCTTCAAACCTATAACTTGCATCCAACCTTGTAATCTGTTGACTTAATTTTCAAAAACTTGACTTTCCTGGCTCTGTCCCAATACCTCAGCATTTTTGCATGTAATTTTTGCGTTGACAACTTTGATTTTTGTTATAAAAACGAATCAGTCTGAAAACTTGCTTACCTGTGGGTTAGACAAACTGCTCTGCTAATTTATGTTCATAATAATATCCTAGTTCTGGCTGTTGCCTTAGCTGCTATGCATATCATATTTATTAAATAGGTTTAAAATAAAGCAAAAACTATTTCATTTTGTTTCTGACCTTGGCTAATTCACTCATGCTGCTGTCAGGGATGAACTGAGAATAACTCCCTTACTGAAGGGGTGATATTAATTTTTCTGCAGACATGGAAACATTTGGCTGAGCAGTATGATTTTAAAATCAGGTAGCACTGCTTGGTAGCCAAATAGTCAAAGTAATGCTCAGTGGCCCAGATGGCAAATCCACATTATTTGTGCTGCCCTAGGAAGCCCTTGATAAATTTTTTTTCCACAGTTCTTTGAGAGAGATGAGGAATTCAGCCAAGTGAGGAATTCACCCTTGGCTTTATATCACTAATAAAAACAGTAGCTTTCTTCTTGGAATAAAGATCTGAGCTGACCATTCTGCTTTAATTTTAGTCTTATAAAGATCTGATTATATTGGCAGTGGTTGTCCAGTAGTTGGACATAGTCATGCTTGCGTTTAGTTTACAGATTCAATCACAAGAATTTGGGAGGGGGGTGGGGGGGGGGAGAAAGAGAGAGAGAGAGAGAGAGAGAGAGAGAGAGAGAGAGAGAGAGAGAGAGAGAGAAATCCCGGAGATGGGGATGTTGGTATGGGGTGAGCATATTTTACATGTGGAAAGGGCATGAATTTTGGCAGGCAAGAGGGTGGGATGTTATGAGTTGAATTGTGTCCCCTCTAAAGATATGTTGAAGTCCTAACCTTCAGAACCTGTGAATGTGACTTTATTTGGAAACAGTCTTTGCAGATGTAACTAAGTTAGGAAGAAGTCATATTGGATTAGAGTGGGTCCTACTCCAATGACTGGTGTCCTTAGAAGATTAAGGAAATTTGGACACAGACACAGGAGAGAGCCATGTGAAGACACAGGCAGAGATTAGAATGGCACATCTATAAGCCAAGGAATACCAAGAGTTGTTGGCAACCCTCGGAAGCTAGAAGAGGTAAGGCAGGACCCTCTCCTAGAGCTTTCTGGAAAAGGCTCTGCTGATGTCTTGATCTCAGGCTTCCAGTTTCAGGAACCGAGAATATACATTTCTGTTGTGTTAAGCAATCTAGTTTGCCGTACATTGTTATGGCAGCCTTAGGAAACTAATACATATTGTAAATGAGGAAAATAAATATTAAGTGCAAGTCTAAACAGCCCTAACCATCCTATAAGTATGCAAGTAAAAGATAGTGGATCCTTTAAAGTTTCTTTGTCTTTTTTCCTGATTATGATTAGTGTAAAAATCTGGAAAATAAAAAACAGTAGGATCCCTTATACATATGAAAAATCACTTACACATATGATCCCTTTGCATATAGCATATTAGTATATACTTCCTACCTATTTTGTTTTCTGTTCTATCTCTAAAAGCATATCAACTTACATATGCAATTTCAAAAGATTTCTGTTGAACTTAATATGCTAACATGAGCATTTGCAATGTTGTGAAATATCTTTTATATAGACTGAACCGCTTCTTCCTATAGATGTATCAGATTCTTCTGGAAGGATACAACTTATTTAACTAGTTCTTTGTTTTCAGACATTTAGGTGAAATGTCTTCAGCCTTTTTTAAAATCAATTTTTGACCAGGTTGCTGATTTTTTTCCCCTAATGATAGATCCCCCTAAATGGCTTTAGAAGTAAACACACACCTGTACCCACACATATAATACACTTAATAGCTTCAAAACCAACAGAGAAGAAACTTTTCAACAAATGGTGATATGAAAGCTTGCCACAGCCAGTCTAGGGCTTGTTAGTTAGCATGCTCTGGGGACTCTGGAAAATTTCCCTCATTCTTGTTGCACAGAGCTATGTCTAGAAGTACAATACTTAGATCAGGCTGATCTGGCAGACTGCAGACATTGGGCATGATGAATGGGATTGTGTCCGTGCCTGAGCGCTCTGTATTATTCCTTGCCCAGTAACCAAATGTAAATCATATGACTCCAAGATAGATGAGGGGGATCCTGGCTGGGATGAGGCACTTCCTGGTACTTACCTAGACTGACCCTCTTGCTAAGCTTGTCTTGACTGTGCATGTAGGAACAAGGCACAAAACATGGCTAAAACATCAGTTTCCAACTTGTAAGAAATTGACTAACAAATTTAATTCACAATATTACTTCAAGCTATAAAATATCTAGGATTATATCAGTAAGAGTAAGGAACTTAACATTTTGTCGAAGGACACAAAACAATACCTAAATAAATGGAGAAACAAAACATGTACTTTTAGAAAGACTTAGTATTATATAAACATCATTATTTGCCAAAAACATATGTAAAGGCAAAATAATTCCTATCATAATCCAAATGAAGACATTTTTGGAATGACAAAACGGTTGTAAAATTTAGGCTGAAGAAATGAGAGTTGCCAACAAAATTTATGTTTCAGAAGAATAATCAGGAGTAAGGATCTTGTGTTATCAGATAAAACTTACAATAATTCTATAGTAATGAAAACAAAATATCAATGGCATAATAAATATTAACCAGGACAATGGGACATAGAAAGAAGCTCAGCACATATCCAATAGTATAGAAGTTAATCTTGGAAAAGCTGGCATTATAATTCAATAGGAAAATAAATTATTATATGTTGTTGGTATAAATTTGCTATCCATTTGGAAGGAAGCTAATATAAATGCCTACCTTATACCACTTATAAAAATATATACCTGGTGGGGGCCGGGCGCGGTGGCTCAAGCCTGTAATCCCAGCACTTTGGGAGGCAGAGGCGGGTGGATCACGAGGTCAAGAGATCGAGACCATCCTGGTCAACATGGTGAAACCCCGTCTCTACTAAAAATACAAAAAAAAAAAATTAGCTGGGCATGGTGGTGCGTGCCTGTAATCCCAGCTACTCAGGAGGCTGAGGCAGGAGAATTGCCTGAACCCAGGAGGCGGAGGTTGCGGTGAGCCGAGATCGCGCCATTGCACTCCAGCCTGGGTAACAAGAGCGAAACTCCGTCTCGGGAAAAAAAAAAAAAAAAATATATATATATATATATATACCTGGTGAATTAATAAATCTCAATGTAAAATGAAATATTTATGAATATTAGAAGAACATTTAGGAGAATATTTCTATAAATTTGTGTGTGAGTAGAGATTAAGAATCAAGTTGGGAAACTTAAGAGGGAATCAAGAAAAAGATCAATAGATACACAAATTTAAAAATATTTCTTAATTAAAAACGTGTAATAAACCAAAAGACAAGAAATAAACTGGGCCAAATATGTGCAGTCATATGACAGGTAAAATGTTAATATCTTCAATTTACAAGGAGCCCGCACAAATATATTGGAAAAATGGCACAATAAAAAAGAATGTTCATTTTTATAGAAAGTGAAATGCAAGTGGTTAATAAAGTAATGAAAGGCAGTTTAATCTCCTTAACATTTAAGGGAATATGGATTTGAGATATAATCTTAGCTTGTCCAGTTGCAAAAACTGAAAGATTGGTAACATTCAGTACTAGTAACAATCTGGGGAAGCAGCATTTGTGTATTGCTGGTGGGAAGGTAAATGTAAAACCTTTATGGAAAGTTACCTTTTAATTGTCAAAATTTTAAAAATGGATATGTCTTTGATCCAGCTACCCAGCTTTGGGAATGTATCCTATTAAATTAAACATACCATAACATAAGGTATATATATATATATCCAGGCAACTTTTTTTTATAGCTGTGAACTTGGAGACACCTTGAATGTTCCACAATAGAAAAATGGCTGTTTTAACTGTACAAATTCTTAGTGTGAATTATTACTAGAAAAGCTATGTATATTGACCTTGACAGATGCAGTGATATGTTACCAAGTGAAGGGAGAAAATTATCTTCTGGGGAAAATGTAGAGTATAATATAAGTTTTGCAGAAAAAAATTGACCCTTTTTTCCACATATAAGTGTTTGTTTGCCAGCATGATGGAGAGATGTAACAGGATACGCCTTAAATTATTATTGGCTATTTTGGAAGGTTTGACTAAATTAGAGGGTAAATTATCTGTGTAAGGAATTTAGCACTGTATCTATTACAGTCAGCATTTTAAATGGAATGTGTCATAATTGTGCTTCAAATATGTTTATAAGCATTTATTATAAATAATATAAAATAGTATTACATTTTTAAAAAAAGAAAACCTGATTATGTCAATTTTTGAGTACTTTCCTTTCTCTCTGTATATACACATTATGTATTTGTATCTCATATATATATATATATACACACATATATATATAAACTATGCATTTCCATGGTATTTAAAAATCTCTTGTATTATATATTTCTTTAGTATGATAGTTTTTAATGGTTAAATGTTATTTAAATTGAAGTGTTCTGATTTTTTAAACTATTCCTCTGTTAGGCATACATTATTTTCAGTTTTCTTTTACTTTGATTATTGCTGCATAAACACCTTTATGCTTACTATTTGTTTTCTGCTGATTGATTTAAAAATGTACTCCTTAGTGTATAATTACTGTTCAAAATCTATAGGAATGTTTATTGGTCTTGTTACACGCTGCCTTAGCTATAAAATTTTACATCAGCTATTTGAATTGAGATTCACTGTAATCCTTTTCTATCTGTGGGCAAACTTTCTAAAGGCAGATCCGAAAATAATTTGCAAAGTGCTGCTTTTCACTCCGTTTTACTGATAACTCAACATAAGGACATGTTACCACTTGTTTATCACAACTAGAAAATTTAAATATTCCAAAGTGCCCGTAACAGCGGAAAGGATCTTTAAAGATGAGTATGACAGAATTATTGAAAATAATAACAGTAATTTACATTTATCTGGTACTCTTCCTCAACAGGATGATTCCGTTTTCTTTTTTAGTGTAATGGACTGATACATGATTTCTTATGCTGTTTTGCTACTACCTTTTCTGTAGACATCATTTGAGGAACAGTTCTCACTTGTCTGAGTTACAATAGCTTATCTCTCAGTGGAAATCTGAGAAAATAACTAGTGCTTTTGTCATCGACTTTCCCATTAATCCCATTTTCTATGTTTCTGTTGTATCCCTTTATAGTAAGCTCTCTTTGGTATTTAGGGGGAGATTCCACAAACGCCTGTAAGTTTTTTATTTATTTATTTATTTATTTATTTATTTATTTATTTATTTTCCCTTTATTTATTGTATTGCATTTTAGGTTTTGGGGTACATGTGAAGAACATGCAAAATTGTTGTATAGGAACACACATGGCAGTGTGATTTGCTGCCTTCCTCCCCATCACCTACATCTGGCATTTCTCCCCTTGCTATCTCTCCCCAGCTTCCCACCCCCCACCCTCCCTCCCCTATTTCCCCCCAACTGACCCCAGTGTGTAGTGCTCCCCTCCCTGTGTCCATGTGTTCTCATTGTTCAACACCCGCCTATGAGTGAGAACATGCAGTGTTTGATCTTCTGCTCTCCTGTCAGTTTGCTGAGAATGATGGTTTCCAGGTTCATCCATGTCCCTACAAAGGACCCTAACTCATCGTTTTTGATGGCTGCATAATATTCCATGGTGTATATGTGCCACATTTTCCCTATCCAGTCTATCGTCGATGGGCATTTGGGTTGGTTCCAGGTCTTTGCTATTGTAAACAGTGCTGCAATGAACATTCGTGTGCACGTGTCCTTATAGTAGAACGATTTGTAATCCTTTGGATATATACCCAGCAATGGGATTGCTGGGTCAAATGGAATTTCTATTTCTATGTCCTTGAGGAATCTCCACACTGTCTTCCACAATGGTTGAACTAATTTACACTCCCACCAACAGTGTAAAAGTGTTCCTATTTCTCCACATCCTCTCCAGCATCTGTTGTCTCCAGATTTTTTAATGATTGCCATTCTAACTGGCGTGAGATGGTATCTCAATGTAGTTTTGATTTGCATTTCTCTGATGACCAGTGATGATGAGCATTTTTTCATATGTTTGTTGGCCTCACGTATGTGTCCTTCTGTAAAGTGTCTGTTCATATCCTTTGCCCACTTTTGAATGGGCTTGTTAGTTTTTTTCTTGTAAATCTGTTTTAGTTCTTTGTAAATTTTGGATATCAGCCCTTTGTCAGATGGGTAAACTGCAAAAATTTTTTCCCAATCTGTTGGTTGCCGATTCACTCTAATGATTGTTTCTTTTGCTGTGCAGAAGCTGTGGAGTTTGATTAGGTCCCATTTGTCTATTTTGGCTTTTGTTGTCAATGCTTTTGGTGTTTTGGTCATGAAGTCCTTGCCTACACCTACGTCCTGAATGGTTTTACCTAGATTTTCTTCTAGGGTTTTTATGGTGTTAGGTCTTATGTTTAAGTCTTTAATCCATCTGGAGTTAATTTTAGTGTAAGGTGTCAGGAAGGGGTCCAGTTTCTGCTTTCTGCACATGGCTAGCCAGCTTTCCCAACACCATTTATTGAACAGGGAATCCTTTCCCCATTGCTTGTTTTTGACTGGTTTGTCAAAGATCAGATGGTTGTAGATATGTTGTGTTGCCTCCGAGACCTCTGTTCTGTTCCATTGGTCTATATCTCTGTTTTGGTACCAGTACCATGCTGTTTTGATTACTGTAGCCTTGTAGTATAGTTTGAAGTCTGGTAGTGTGATGCCCCCCGCTTTGTTCTTTTTGCTTAGAATTGACTTGGCTATGCGGGCTCTCTTTTGGTTCCATATGAAGTTTAAGGTGGTTTTTTCCAGTTCTGCAAAGAAGGTCATTGGTAGCCTGATGGGGATAGCATTGAATCTGTAAATTACTTTGGGCAGTATGGCCATTTTCACGATATTGATTCTTCCTAACCATGAACATGGAATGTTTCTCCATCTGTTTGTGTCCTCTCTTATTTCGTTGAGCAGTGGCTTGTAGTTCTCCTTGAAGAGGTCCTTTACATTCCTTGTTAGTTGTATTCCTAGGTATTTTATTCTCTTTGTGGCAATTGTGAATGGAAGTTTGTTCTTGATTTGGCTCTCTTTAAGTCTGTTATTAGTGTATAGGAATGCATGTGATTTTTGCACATTGATTTTGTATCCTGAGACTTTGCTGAACTTGCTTATCAGTTTCAGGAGGTTTGGGGCTGAGACGATGGGGTCTTCTAGATATACAATCATGTCGTCTGCAAATAGAGACAATTTGACTTCCTCCTTTCCTATTTGAATACCCTTTATTTCTTTTTCTTGCCTGATTGCTCTGGCTAGAACTTCTAATACTATATTGAATAGCAGTGGTGAGAGAGGGCATCCTTGCCTGGTGCCACATTTCAAGGGAAATGCTTCCAGTTTTTGCCCATTCAGTATGATATTGGCTGTTGGTTTGTCATAAATAGCTTTTATTATTTTGAGATATGTTCCATCGATACCTAGCTTATTGAGTGTTTTTAGCATAAAGGGCTGTTGAATTTTGTCAAAGGCCTTCTCTGCATTAATTGAGATAATCATGTGGTTTTTGTCTTTGGTTCTGTTTATGTGGTGAATTACGTTTATAGACTTGCGTATGTTGAACCATCCTTGCATCCCCGGGATGAAGCCTACTTGATCATGGTGGATAAGCTTTTTGATGTGCTGTTGCAATCGGCTTGTCAGTATTTTATTGAAGATTTTTGCATCTATGTTCATCATGGATATTGGCCTGAAGTTTTCTTTTCTTGTTGAGTCTCTGCCGGGTTTTGGAATCAGGATGATGTTAGTGTCATAAAATGATTTGGGAAGATTTCCCTCTTTTTGTATTGTTTGGAATAGTTTCAGATGAAATGGTACCAGCTCCTCTTTGTATGTCTGGTAGAATTCAGCTGTGAACCCATCTGGACCTGGGCTTTTTTTGGGTGGTAAGCTCTTAATTGCTGCCTCAACTTCAGACCTTGTTATGGGTCTGTT